>NW_015150714.1:982647-1001823 GCF_000732505.1 Cyprinodon variegatus
TGGAAGTACAATACTTTTTGTTTGTTTTGATCCCTGTTCTAGTCAGTCATCTCTGACTCCAAAATGTAAGACATGACCTCTGACCTGCTGTTGATCTAATAGATATTATTTATTGGAGTCCTTTAACAGCATTTACTTCCAGTAGACTATGAGTAGATTATTAAAAATCCAATAATACAGTTTGTACCAGAAGTCCTATTGGTTCCAAATTGCTGGGTGGTTGGTAAAAAAACTAAAAACTACACATTGTTCTGTTTCTTATCCTTATTAGTTTGGCACAAAAAACAGCAGCAACAAAAGGGCCGAAAACCAAAGGGGCAAAATTATTTGCAATTTATTTCAGCTTTATTCTGCTTTGTAGCACCATGAAGCTAATAGAAAAAACTATTTCTGCTGGAATGCTTAGCCACGAGTTGCTTCTTTTGATTAAACAAGCTAAAAAGTAAGATGTATGCTAACAGAAATGTTACCGGTATTTTACTGTAACTGGAGGCTGATTTAATCAGATGTAAACATTTAGAAGTACGAATAGAGTAATTTCATTATGGAGCAGCCATGTTGAATTTTCAGAATTAAAACCAGCAGAGCATGATTATATTAAAGCAATTAAAACGAATATAAAATGTTAGCCACAACTAGTGTCACTTCTTTAGAATGCTATTTTAAGTTGTTTTTTTTTTTTCCTTTTTCATGACGTGAGGTTAACAAACATCCTCTTTCGACTATGTAAGGGACCAGGAATGAATACGATACTCTTAAATGCTGACAGAGGAATGTTTAAAGGAAATAAGGGACTTTAAAAAAAGCCTTGGGAAAGAAAAGGGGAGGAGAAAACACAGCTTCAAATACTGAAAGAAAAACTAGAAAACAAGGAGAAACACTTTTATAGTATGTATGGGGATGCATTTTCTAGCAGAAAACAGTAAATGAGTTAAATTAGTCAAAAGTCTAATTTTTTCATGATCCAATAGACACCAGACAGACAGCAATTAGCAAAGGATTTAATATATTCAGGCACAGCGATAAGAAAACGTTTTTGTGTGTTAAAGGCGGAGGGAGATCGCCTGCCACCCGGCCACACGGTCAGCCAGCTGGAGACCTGTAAGATCCGCAGTATCCGTGCTGGGACACTGGAGCGCCTGGTGGAGACATTATTGACGGCTTTCGGAGACAACGACCTGACATACACCTCCATCTTCCTCTCCACCTACAGAGCCTTTGCCAGCACCCAGACTGTACTGCAGCTGCTGCTAGACAGGCATGCTAAAAAAAATTTTTAAAACTGAATTACATGATGTAGTGAATGTAAATTTCTAAATGCAGGCTCTTTATTGCTTTTCTATTGCAGATATGGGAGTGTGGAGGACAGCGAGCAGGATGGCTCAGAAAATAATGAAGCCATCAGAAAGTGAGATATATTTTTGTACATCACCATCACCTCCTACTGAACCCCATCTGAGATCCAGTTAACATCACTGGCTGATCACATCGTCTCTCTGTGCGTCTTGTCCCTATAGTGCCCTGGCTTCTATCCTGCGCGCCTGGTTGGACCAGTGTCCTGAGGACTTCCAGGAGCCTCCAGACTACCCCTGTCTGCACAGGCTGATGGACTACCTGCGGAAAGCTCTTCCAGGATCAGAGGCTCTTAGACGGGCTGAGGTTCTGCTGGAGCAGCTGCACAGTCAGGCCAGCATGGATGAAACAGATGGTATTACTTTTTCACATTTTTTGCAAATATTTCTAATGCTCTATTGTTTTAATTTTATTCTGAGTCTGATTATTTCTTTCTTCTTCAGTTGTTTTCCAAGGAAACAGTTCTTTCTGCCTGGGGGAGGAAGAGGAGGTGGAAATCGAGGTACAGGAGGACTTCCTGTCCTTTGATGCTGACCTGGTGGCCGAGCAGCTGACCTACATGGATGCGGTAAGAGGAGGAAGATGAAATGGAAACATTAAAGAATAGCGTTAAAAATCCCTTTGATGCTTTCCTATGACATGCCACCAGACTTGTTACTGTCTGAAGCTCTCGGTGTATTTTGTTAAAAACAGACAAAGTTTTAGCACAAATCAGAGTAGCCTATTCCATTAAGATCAATAAAAACCCCTGTGACTGATTTAAAACATCAAGATTGCAAAGATATTTAATCTGATCTGAAAAAGTTGGTGGAGGCAGAAGTCAAACTGTTAGGGCAGAAATGATCAGTTAAAAGTATATTCATACCTTCCAACATTGGGTGGTCTCATTGGTGTATCGGCCCTCGGAATTGATTTGTAATTTCTTACCTTGTGCTTTAAGCCTGGTGAAAATGTGTTTCTTTGACATTCAGTTCATGATGATAAGGATAATGGGGGGAAAAAGCAGCTTAATCATTGAAATAAGAACCAGGAGGCTAACTAATAAGGCAGTTACACTGCCGTGTTATTAGTATGCAGTGTTGCAGATCAAAATAAAAAGTGTGGACCACTGACTGCCAAACTCTAAAGAATTAATTGGTTGAAGAGAAGAGGCCGCAGCGACTTAGCATCAACTTTAAATTCATACAATTAAATTGTCTAAATTAATAACAGCAGGGATACATGCATGAGTGTACAGGAAAGTTAGCTTTTGGAGGAAACTTCACTGAAAAATCAGGAGATTAGTGGGAAAAGTCAACAATCAGAAGCTTGGTGGGAGGTACAGTAACATTAAAAATCAGGAGTCTCCCTTTTTTAAATTTATTTAGGCATTTCACATAGATAAAATAAAAAGAAATTGCATTTTATACATTTGTAATTTTTATACTTAAGGACTTTAGGACTGTTGCACTTTCATAATAATGCAAAAACTTTAATAGAATCAACAGAAAATCAGATTCAGGTTAATTTAACAATCCCAAATGATTGTCATGAGTTTAAAAAAAAGGATCAGACACATTTTCTCGTTTTATGTTAATTTAAAACCCCATCCAAGAACTTGCTGATCTCAGATTAATATTAAATTACTTACATTTTTACTGCTGTAACATAAAAGCTCCGCTATGTGTAATTTGAACTAAGCGGCCCACATTTTCGAATCTTAATAACACCTTTGGCTCTAATTCTGATCAGTTTTTGTGTATCCTTTTTTTCCAGCTGTTGTTTAAGAAGGTGGTCCCCCACCATTGCCTGGGCTCCATCTGGTCCCATAGAGACAAGAAGGACAACAAGCACAGTGCTCCCACCATACGTGCAACCATCACCCAGTTCAACGCGGTCGCCGCCTGCGTGGTGAACACCGTGCTGAAGCACAGACAGCTCAGACCGCATGTCAGGGCGAAGGTCATCCAGCGCTGGATAGACATTGCTCAGGTTAAAGAAAAAGACCCAAAATATCAGATATACAATAAAAAATCAGCTAGAAGGAGGCAGGTTGTGACTGTTATTGTTTGGTTTCTTGGAGCAGGAGTGCAGGATACGCAAAAACTTCTCATCCCTGAGAGCAATTGTGTCGGCACTGCAATCCAACCCTTTGTATAGACTGAAAAAAGTGTGGGCATGTGTACACAGGTAAGCCTAAAACCTCTCAAGTATGCACATAATTTCAGCTGCTTTGGATATAATGTGTATATAAATATATTGAGGCAAGCTGCTGCCTTTTTTTGAATATGTGTGTTAGCACCTGTTTCTAGTCCCATTCGCTGACTTGAGCTTCTGTTTGACTCGATGCAGAGACAGCATGCAGACATTTGAGGAGCTCTCAGACATTTTCTCTGACCACAACAACTACCTGACCAGCAGAGAGCTGCTCATGAGGGTACGATCTACTTCCCCTCTCACTGACCCAATCTTCAATTCCCACGATGCTTTTCTTTTTTCACTGGTTTCAAACTTTAGGTGAAAAGTCTTTTACTTTTGGTTTATCCACAGGAAGGTACTTCAAAGTTTGCCAGTCTGGAGAGTTGTGCCAAAGATCACCAGAAGCGCACCCACAAGAGACTGCAACTGCAAAAGGAAATGGTGAGAGAATCCCTCTGGGACTCTGAAAACAACTACCAGACAAATTGATTCCTTTTCTTTTTAAGTGGGCTGACATGGGAGAAAAAAATGCAAATAACACATTCCTTCTGAGCTATATACTGAAAGAAGAATTCTTGCCTCTCCAGGATGTTGAAGCCACATACTTAGCTTTGTTTATCCAATGCAGCGTGTGCTGTACGCACATTAAACCTTAGCTGTAATTTACTGGCCTGCCTCGCCATCTGTCAACAGCAGAGGCTAAATTAAAGCAGCAAAATCAAACACTTGCACTTCCAGCAGGATCAGGAAGGGCTAAGAAGGATTTTGAGAGGAACATGCTGTTACAGAAGCCATAAGTTGCTCCCTGTGTCTTTGTGGGGCCTGAGATAAAGCCTTTAAATTCAGAGTCATTTTCTCTAATTCACTGCCATTAAACAAATTCTGATGGGCTTGAAGTTGTTATATGTTGGTGCTCTGATGTAACCAGCTTAAGCTTCAAGATATGAAGCAACAACGATTATTAGATTCTCAATATATAAGATTATATCACCACATCAGTGTATTTAATTCCCTTTTGAGACAATTAAAGTACCAAGCCTTATAAAAATAAATAATTTCTAAAATGATTTCATTATGTGAATTTAACTTACAATAACATTAGCAAATCACTGACTGAAATAATGGAAATATAATAATAAAAATTTAACTTTATTGATCTAACATTGAAGAAATTCACTCAGGGGGCACCAGAGCAATCAATTCAATACAATTCGGTTTATTTATATAGCGCCAATTAACAATACATGTCCTCTCCAGGCACTTTACAGTTCACCTGATCATACAGTCAACTTGATTCAAAGTTTTCTGTCTAAGGAAAATCAGATGATTGCATTGACTCATTGACTCGAATGCAATTCCTCACACTAAGCATGCTTGTAGCGACAGTGGAGAGGAAAAACTCCCTTTTAACAGGAAGAAACCTCCAGCAGATCCAGGCTCAGTGTGAGCAGCCATCTGCTGAGACCGACTGGGGTTCAAGGAGACAGAAGCAGAGATGCAAAAAGCAACTGAAAAAGGCGGATCGGTCAAGGAAACACACAGCCAGGCAGAATAGGTCAGAGTCAACTCCCATGTCAGAGAATGAAGAGAGCACATCCAGCCAGTCACAGTCAGAGAAACAGGACTACACTGGAAAAACAGGCTGATCTCCAACATTTATTAACAAAGGTGTTGAGGTTAAGGGTCTTGCTTGCAGTCTGTGGAGTGGGACTTGAACTCAGAACCTCAGGATTCCAAGCTCTCTCTATGCCCTAACCACTAGGCCACCACACCTCACCTGCAAATACGCACCACCTATTATTATAAACTGGTCTGGTACTTTCTGATCCTGCCTGTTGCCTCTTTGCTTTAAAATGACCAAATAAATGCTTGTCTACAGGGAGCGATGCAAGGAACCATCCCATACTTAGGGACGTTTCTAACGGACCTGACTATGTTAGACACGGCCCTACCAGACTTTGTGGAGGTAAGACAAATACGCTCCCTGTTATTTGTGGACCTTAGTGGTCCACCTAATGCTGTTTTTCTAAGCAGCTGCTGGTATGTGATGCCCCATGGTCTGACAGCACATTCTCTCTGTCTCTTTATCTGCAGGGGGAGCTGATCAACTTTGAGAAGAGACGCAGGGTGAGGGACTCTCCTGTTTATTCATCACCAAACAAAACCCAAGCAGCCTGTTTGATGCTAAGTATTTCTCTGTCTTTGACGCTATCCTTCTGCCTCTGCAGGAGTTTGAGGTCATCGCGCAGATCAAGCTGCTCCAGTCTGCGTGTAACAGCTACTGCCTGACTGCAGACCAGGCGTTCATTCGCTGGTTCAAGAACCAAACTCAGCTCAGCGAGGAGGAGAGGTAACGCTGCTTTTCTCTCACCTAACTGTACGGTTGTGTGTTAAATAATGAGCCAGTTAGTGAAGGAGCTATGGTCTGTTGGATCTATTGTCCACACACAAAAAAACAAGAGAAGCTTTTTCTCCCTGCTCACTACCAGGTCTTTACTCCCCGCTGATCTATTGTTTTTCCTTTTTTTTGCCCTCTCTGCCTCACAGTGCACTTGGTTTATTAAAGTTTTATAATACTGACGGTTTATTGCTATTGCTCTGTCTTACAGCTACGCCCTGTCTTGTGAGATCGAAGGTCTCGGCGACAGCAGCCCAACTTTACCAAAACCTAGAAAAAGTATGGTGAAGAGGCTGAGCCTGTGAGTGCGCCCAGAATATAGATGAATGAAGGAAGAGCTGAGTTTTTACTCACATCTAAGCAGCTTTTATTAACATATAATCCTCCACTCTACTTTTCAGACTGTTTCTTGGACCAGAAAGCAGCTCGGCCAGTTCTCCAGTCAGAGAGACGCCACGCTCGCCTCCTACTGGCAGCTCGGGGGAGAGCATGGACTCGGTCAGCGTGTCTTCCAACGACTCCAGCACTCCTTCAGATAACGAGGGACTCGCCAGTCCCACTCACAACTCAGAATCTCAACAAAACAAGGTGGGTTACAGCTAAACAGTTTGTTTAATATCATGAATCTAAAAGAAAATTCTTCAGTTTTATTATATTAAAACAAACAAGATCTATTACAAATCACAGATTAATAAAAATTGTTTTACAAAAAGAATTAGTTTATATTATAAACCATCCCAAAATAAACAATCACATTTAAAGTACATTTTTTTTCACTTTAATTTTGACAAACCAGTAATATTTCTGTCAATTTTACATATTAGAAAGAAAGCATAACTATCTGTAAAAAAAAAAAAAAAAAAAAAAAAAAACATTTTTGAATTAGTCATAAATCTTACCAATCTGAAAAAGTATAAAGCCAGCATGTAAAACATTAAAATGAAGAAATTAGAAGTGGAATAAAAGTTATTTATAATTAGGTCAGTCTTAAAGAGGTGACAAGGATCTAAAGGTAGGAAGAGCTCAGTTAATTTGTTTGTGTTTTTAGCGTTATCGTTTTGCTAAATTAAAAACAGATTTCTAGTTTGTATATTGCATATATTATAAAAATAAATTAAGATGCTGAGTAAGCAAGTGCAAAACATTAAGCATGGTAAGGCATGACTCAGAGCTGCTAAAATGTCATCAATACTTAAACATTTCTGTGACTCTCTCAGCTCTCAGAATCATCATCTTGCACTTCGCTCCACTCCATGGACACCAATTCATCGACTGCTAGCAGTTCCATGACTCCAGCGTCTCCATCACTCCCTGGGCGTTCTGGTACCCACAGACGATGCATCTCCCTCACTCCTTTGTCCCCCAGCTCCCCGAGTCAGACCCCGGCTTATAACACCCAAGCCCAGGACACATGCATCATCAGAGTCAGCCTGGAGCATGGCAATGGGAATCTGTACAAAAGCATCCTGGTGAGTAAAGACAAATACTTTGCTTTTCTCTAAAGGAGACGGGTTAGTATTTTAAGACAATCTAAGTCAAACAAAGTATAAGCTGATAAATGTTGTTTTGAACAGCTGACCAGTCAAGACAAGACCCCAGCTGTGATAGCTAGAGCCATGGCAAAGCACAACCTGGAGGTGGAGCCAGAGGAGGGATTTGAGCTGGTGCAGGTCATTTCTGAGGAGAAAGGTAACAAATCACTGTACTTACAAACAGCATTGTATGCAATCCTTAGTGTAATTTTCAGAGAAGAGCATTACTGACATCAATTTAACTGTGTTTTTGTTTCCTCTTTGATGTCTCTCAGAGCTGGTGATTCCTGACAACGCAAACGTTTTTTACGCCATGAACACCTCTGCCAACTTTGACTTCCTGCTGCGCGCCCGAGGCTCGGCCGGCCGGCCGGTGCAGCTGCGGAGTCGCTGCAGTTCCACTCTTCCCCGGGCCCAGGCTCGCTCCAGCCTCTCGCTCAGACTCAGCAAAGTAACGCTGTGACTCCCTCATACTCTTGCCTACAGCGAAGACAGTGATTATGAGTGGATTCAATAAGACATAAAAAGAGCTATGAGATGTTTAACGTGGACCAGATGCAGTGAGCTCTTAGACTCTGTTTTACTCGTACCATTTGGGTCACTTTACTGTGCCATCATCACCCTCCCAGCCTTAATGTGCAACAGTGACCCCAAGTGGCCTCCAATCTTTACAGGTTTTTTTTGCACAAGTGGGAGAACCAAGCTCCCAGACCTCCAACAGTATTGAAAACGACTAGTCTTTGTAGATTAAGCTTTAATTTGTTGTTTTAAACAGGAATAAAACAGAAGATATCTGTTGTTTTGTTCTGTTAATAATGTCTAACAGTATTCTAAACCATATTAACTGACTGAAAGAAACTGTGACGTCAGTACTTTAACCCATTCGGGCATCTTGAACAGTCCTAGTCGGGCTTGTGCACAATGTGCACAGTGTACGTGTATACATATTTGTGTATATGTGTGTGTTCCCCCCCTCCCGCCATATTGCGAGCTGTGTGACGAATGCAGGTGCATTCTGATAAGTTCCTATACTTGGTTTTATCAAGTCCTTGGCAAATACTGAAAAGGCCTTACCTGCCCTGTCTTCAGGGTGAAGAGGTGCAATTAGTGCTGCTTTCTGAAGCTGATTTTTCTGCTTGCATTGAAATAAATTCTACGTGCAAGAACGGAAAATGAATTTGGCATTCTACTGCTATAGAAAGCAGATAAATATCTGACTGATGCATACTTGTACCGTATGCTAGTCGACAGACGCCAGTGTTATGTGAATCTGAAGGATGAATGAACCGCTCTGTAGGTGGTTTTACTCCCTCTTTACTAAACGAGATCATGTTTTTTGTTTATAACTGTTGCTTTTTTTTTTTATATATATGTTTTTTTGTATTTCTTTTGTGGGCTTATTTCATTCCAGAAATGTTTTCACTAATGTTAAAGTGACAGGAAATCTTAAACATAAGAACTCAAACAGTCATAAAAGAAAACCATCTGTGCCAGATTTAACTTTGACAAATTCCAAAGGACGCTTTATTTCATTATCCATCTGTCTCATGTAAACCCTTCTCCTCTGTAAGCCAGGTGGATGTCTCCTCACACTAAATCACATCAGCATTAGCGGGTTCCTACAGGGTTATGGTCATAGCACGATGCTACCAGTCTGACCACTGATCCCAGTCTGTGTTAACATGTTAGCTGGGCTTCTTAATGCAGCCCTTCACTTTAAAATGTTTTTCTAAAATCCATGCCCATTTCCTGTTCTCCACTGCCAAAGACTCTTACTCTACTTAGATGAATAAATTATTGCCATTATCATCAAAGTTGTCTGTTTTTTGTTTTTTATGGATGATCAGATATGCTGTATCCTGAGCTCATCTCTTCAAGTAGCGTACAGTACGTCCACGTTCTCATGATGCACAGCGTTCTTTCTCATGTTTAGAATAATAATACACTGCTCTGGACAAGGCAACGACTGTTTATGTGAGAGGAGGACATTTCCTCTCATATGAATACATCACCTATGACCTTCCTTTACTGAAATTGGGTTTGTTCAGATGAAATAAATGTTGTAGAGCCTTTTACTTAAAGGTAAACACCACAGGGTTGAAGTCAAAAACCAATAGAACTGGAACAGCACTGTATTGATAGATCGCTCATAAAATTGGGTTTCATCTTACTCTTTCTTTTAAAGTTATCATTATTGGTTGCATTTTATTACTTAGACGGCAAACATAAAAGTCACTGTGCTCATTTGTTAGTACATTTCGATTTAGTTTTAATCCCAGCTGTAGTACTTTAAGCTATGGTCTATTATTAGTCAACCAAGTCTTAACATTTTTACTGTAAATATATTGAGCTAAAGTATTAGCATATATCAATAGAAATTGATCTTGATGTTTCATGCTAAATATTTCTTATTGATTTTTTTAGATACTTGTGTTATTTTTCTTATTTTAGAAAGTGTAATAAAATTATAGTTAGTTTTCAGAAGAATAAATTCATTATAGTATCAGCATTATTAAATCTAATAACTTTAATCTATTGTAAAATAATGTATGTTTAATTATTTTTCATAAATAGGTAATATGCCCTAAAATAAACATTCCTCTGACAAAATTTTCCTTAACTTTAAATTAAATCAGGTCTAAAATGTAGTAGGGTTTAACAGACTCAAACGAGCTAAATTGACTAAAATCCCACTAAGGATAAATTAAAATGTGCTTCGAAAATTAACACTGAAACCCAACAAGTGGTTGTTCAGAAATACAGAATTGTATGTTTGGAGCCTTTTCAAGTGAACTGTTTTCATGTCTTCTCAAAGCTCTTTTTAAAAAAAGAACTATTCAGTAATAGAAGTAAATAAATTCCAGATGATCATTGTAATCGAACAATGTCGTCAAGTTCAGCTTGTTTTTCAAATTGCTGAAAAAGTTTTCTATGCGTGGAAACCCAGCAGATTGCATCAGGTCACCCATTGACCTGTAGCATTCACTCTTCCTGGATGACCGCATAGTAACAGTGGGAAGTAACATTAATTTGTTGTTGACTTTAAGGCAACCCCTCCTCTGTGGTGGGGGGATGTAGCCACAGTTAGGCGAATAACAGGAAGAAACCTCCAGGAGGACCAGGCTCAGTTTAAATTGCCCTCCTGCAACAAACAGGGGTTTGAAAAGATTGAGCAGTTGCATAGAAAAAGGACACAGAAGCACTGATCTAGGAGTACTTTCTATGTTCCTTTGGTCATTTCATTTTGGAGGGAAAATAACTAACATAAGGAATTCTAGAGCCAGTATTTTAGTTAAGAAGACAACAGAGCACATTTATAGCAAAGCCTGGAGCCGGTGCAATTATTTCTGCAGCCCCCCTCCTAAAATTCAAGATCAAGTTTATTGCTGGGGATCTGCTCTACATCTGATATATTTAAAAATAAGTAAGTACTGTGGATGCATGAATGAATTCCACACCCATCCAGAGAGAAATACGAAACATCCCAAAGTAGACATAGTTAGTGTAAATGAAGGGACAGTTGCAGTAAAAGCAATCATAACATTTATGAAAGTAGAATATGAAGCTTACAGCTAAGTCTACAGAAGCTTAACTATAGACATAGTCCAGGATAACCGGAGCCACCTTAATGACCAGCTTTATCAAAAAGTATTAAGCCTAGGGTGTCTGCTTCATGGATTAAAATTAAAGTATGGTCCACAGGAAAAGAGGCTTGTAACTAAAAGATCTGCCTACTTTTAGAAATTCTATGAACCACTAGTAAACCTGCAGATTTCAGAGAGATATCCCTAATGGAGGTGGTTAATTAGGGGTTAACGTGAGGAAAATTTTTAAAGCTTTTGAAGCCAATAAATGGAAGCTAAAAAAGGATACATTTCTCTACATTGATCAGAGCTCTGGCTGCAGCATCTTTAAATTAACTGAAGGCTTTCAGCTGCTTTCTGTGGACTGAATCCACTCTGCCGCATTAGGCGGTGCTGGTGAGAGGAAGAGGAGCTCTTGAGATGAGGCTGTGGGCCAACATCAGTCAAGAAGCTCCGGCGTCACTGACATGCTGTAAATATGATTTGTTGGTTAGGGCAGATATTTATTGCTGGCATTTGGCAGAAGCTGCTCTGTCCTTGAATGTTCACCGATTGAATCAGAGCAGAAATATCAACCCACAGCAGAAAACAGCCAAAAGGACAAACTCAATATCAGGGAAATTTGACATAAATCTCCTGTGAGTGGGCAGCATCGCAGGAAGGATATCAGAGAACTGTGTTTGCATGCTAAACAGAGAAGCCCCTCCGTCTCTGTATCACTGCTAGTTATCAGGTTAGATAAGGCCTAAATGAGTCTACTGCACTTTAAATGTCAAAGTCAGTGTCTATAATTTATTCCCTGAAGGAAAAACAGTGTTTAAACCGATAACTACAGGGATCTTTGATTATCCGTGTCACAGGTTAGTGGAACATGGATGACAGTCGACCTTTCTTCTGCCTTCTGTCAGCCAAAATAAAATATGCTGCTTTATATATAAAGCCTTTCAGCGGCGGTCATTATTTCTTCTGACTCCTCTATTGTTGTGGCTTGGCAGTTCTTCAAGGAGGCGTCTTCTCTGTGCTACCGGCTGTGTCAAAGGGCTGCCAATTGTTTTTGGCTGCAGCAGGTCAGCCTACGCTCACTTTGCTTCATATGGGGGCGCAGCTGCTTTTAATCTGTAGGAGCGTGTGAGATGAAGAAGAGCGAGTCCAGCTTATACTCCATCTGTCTTCCCAAAAAGGCATGAAGAGGTTAGGCTGGGACACACAGCAGTCCTTGTACTGGTTTAAATCACAAAACCTTTTTAAACCTTCTCCTTTGTTAAATGCAAATTCTTAAAAAGGACAAACAACAGATGAATACTCAGCAAAGCCACAAAAAGAAGGAATTAAAAGATTAATTCATGTATTAGCCAATTATCCGACTGAGGCGATCCTGGATCTTCCCCATCAAGTCTCGGGAGTTTATTCATAGAAACGTCTTGAATAGAAACTAAACTAGGCAATAAAATAACATTCCTTCAAACAAAGGCAGGAAAAAGTCAAAGAAACGTATCTTTTCTGACAGTTCAGTAAAAAAAAAGGGGACAAAAAAAGGAGAGAAAAACTGCTTCAAACTGCTGAGTATGTTTTATTGATTTATACTCTTTAACTTGTAGAGAAAAACAAAACCTTTAAAACCTAAAAAAAAAAGGAAAAATGTCAGTAATGAATAACACATAGGAGCCGTGTTTACATAAAGCTCCTGTGTCATGATGTTTCATCAGTTTACACACAATTTAATAAAACATTCAAACTTATCTTAGAAGACGTACAGAGAAAACGACACAAGTTGGAGACAGAAAAACAGATCCAGCTTTAAACCTTTTCCCCTTTTAGCATGTGACGATGGAAAACATCAGCAGCAGGTAGGCTGGATGACACTTTGGTTTGGAAACTAACGAGAAACCCTGAAAATTGCTGCCATCAGTCCATCAGCTAAAAAAAAAAAAAAAGCAGTTTCTTCTAGCATTAAAAAAGGATAACTTTGGTAGTTTGTAGCCTTAAAACGCAAACCACTGAAAAAAATATACGAGGATTTTTTTTCTAACCACCTTTCTGAACCAACCTGAGATGATCAGATTAGCCGGCTTAAAAGTTTTATCATTTTTGTGATGGTAAAAACAAAGGGAAAAAGATCTGCAGGAGAACCAAGGTTTGCAATGATGCAGAGCTTCTATGAAAGCATTACAGACTTGTCTGGTCGTCAAATAGACCGCAAAGGAAATAGAAAAAGTTTTGAAAAGGCATCAGCTTTTTATACTGATAATATGCTGAATGGTAGTGCTCAATAATGACATTGGAATAGAGGAGCTCCACGGCTCCTGAGATCTGCTCTGCCTCCGTATTGATCTGAACGACGCTGGGAATGACAGATCAGAGCACGACAATCAATAATGGGGAGAATATATGGAATAGTTGATGTAATGTCATTCTTTAAAATTAGTTTTCTTCACTGTTTTATAGTAGAAATAGCCTCATGTTTAACTTAAAATATCCTGTATTTTTATTTAAAAAAAAAAAAAAAAGATATTTAGAGGCTTGAAAAAGACATCGGCCTGTTTAGTGTTGGTGCTAGCCTTCCTGTTGCAGAGAAATATGCAGCTTTGAGCTGGTGTGAGAGATTAGCAACACAGAAAAAAAAAGAAAACAAGCCTGAAGAGATTCCGTCATAATGTCGTCTTCCAAACTAAATAGATCTAATTATAAAGATTTCCTTTGTGCCTTGTTGGTCCATTTAAAGGCCTACAGTAACGCTGCGTGGAACACTATATTCCATTGGACCAAGTTGGACAGCTGCGTTCCTCTTCCACTCAGGGAGGCATCGCTCGCCGGAGGAAGAAGAAAGTGACATGATGATGCGGTTGTGGAGGTCAGGCATGTTGAACAGCCAACTCCTGTCCGATAAAACGTCGCAGACGGTCCAGATACTGGCTGTACAGCTCAATGTCGTTGTGTCCCGCTCCCTCCACCCAGAGGGGCTCCACGGCCTTAGGGCAGCGCTCGTACAGGGCCAGGCCGTGAGAAAAATCGATCACCTCGTCCTCCGTCCCGTGGATGATGAGAACAGGAGAAGTGATTTTAGAGACTTTTTCGATGCTGAAAAAGGAAGAGAGAGAAAGAAAGAGGGGGTCAGGTTGTGTTAATTGTAATGTGTGTTAGTAGATCTGCAGTTTTTCCTGAATAGGAACCGTTCATTTAAAAACAAAAAATCTTGCTCATATTGTTTAATGCTCCACTGTGTGCTACCAGGTCACACTACAGACAGCACTCTGCAGAGCAAAGGATGAAGTTAGCTAGCTCCAGTATTTAAAACGAGGTCAGAGGAACCACAGGGATATAAAAAGGATTTTCAAACGTAGGGCAGCAACTAACGATTATTTTGCAAATCGATTAATCTGTTGATTAATTTTAGATTAAACGATTTATAATCGGACAGCAAAAGGTTCCTTTTAGGGGATTGTTTTACGAAATTAAACCAAGTGAAACCAAAACTTTTCCACTTAAGGAGTTCTGAATACAGGATATTGACGGATGATTTTTTATTTTCTTTATCTTAAATGAAAATTATTTGCACATTTCTTTTACAATTTTGGTATAAACATTGCTCTTAGTGGGTCACTGTCAGCTAAAGGCATGTTTTAGAGTCTCTAGTCTTAGTTGACGAGTATTTGAATAATCAATTAATCACAATCCGATTACTTATTTCAGCCCTATACAAAAGGAAGCAATATTTTCATTAAATGTTGAGACATTTAGAGAAAAATCTCCAGTTTCTCCCTGGGAGCTTTTAGGCTTAGGTAAGGATCATCTTTCAAAAGGAAGTACAAATGGAGACACTATTGTTATTGTTCTGTTTGCGATGCTAACTGTGCTAATCACTAGAAAAAAAATGCTACAGACAGTTTGAAATGTAAAGTGAAAATGTGTCAATATGTTTCAGAGGAACAAGAAGGCCCTGTTCAAACTGACTGCTCTCACACAAACAGATGGTGAACACACTAAAGAAAATCTTGATAACTTCAAAGGTTTTCATTTATCAAGAAACACGGATTTACGAGTAAACTGAAAACCACAATTCCTTAAGAAACAATATGTCGTTGTATGAACCCCATGATGAAGTACATGATGAAGTCGAAACCAAATATTTTATTTGCGGTGGAGCAGAATCAAATGCAAATCGGGATACATCACTGGTTCTACTGGTTTTAATCTCTTCATCTTGTAAATAATGTTTGCCCAACAGTGTATTAGAGTCTGCCTTAAACAGTGAAGGAAGCTGTCCCAACCTACATGTTTCATTCCCTAGTTACATGCGAGTACTTGGCTGTTCCAAAAAATATATTTTTAGAACAGCAGGCGTAGATGTTAAGTATTAAAACAAATTAAACGGGATAATGGCGCACACTACAAACAGTGCTGTTTGTTGTGTGAAAAATCTCATTTAGACAAAGCAGAACCTTTTTAGAACAAAGCCTTTGGACAAGGGATGTAAACAAATAACTAATATACTATTACATCAATGGTTTAGGTTATCACCTAAATGGTGCCCATTTAGGCGTACTGCAAGGTGGAACAGCATCGTTTCTCTGCTGTGCTCTGAAGGGAGGATGTAATGATAGGAAGTGGAGGGCATCGGGTGACACATTTGTTACATGACAAATAAGACATTCTAGCAATCAGAATGGTAGACAGGAAAGTTTTTTTTTGATGATGCACTTCTTTGAGCCAAGCTTTAACCTCCTTTAGAGCAACTAGACTTAGAACAACCTGTTTAAAAGTACAGCTAACAGCACAAAGTCTCTTCCAGCACTGATTGTTGGATTGCACAAAAAACAGATGGCGGCTATCGTCCATTTTATTCAAACAAAGTGGAATATAGTGCACCAGCATGTCAGCGACATACCCTGTCTTTTAATGATAGTATTACATCTCTGTTCATTGGAAATTCTAAGGTATTTTATCTGTTTTTATTCAATCACTGATAAGTTACCGTTTGTTATATCTTATTAATCTTTTTAATAATGATTAATAAAACATTTTTTGTTTATACTGTCAGTATTCGTTCAGTATTCAGTATTTGTTAAAAGAAAATGATATACTTTTTTAAATTCAACATATTGTAAATAAAAGTTTAGTCCTTAATGTTATAGACATTGGCTGCTCATCAATTAATCATTGGTTAATCGATAAAAACAATCAGCTTTAGATTAATTAATCACCGACTCTGATCCCTAGTTATGACTGATGAGACAGATCATGTTTTTAGCTTAGATCAATATGCTTTGTGTGGGCAAAGAAAAACACTGCATTCTATTAAAATTCCCTTACATTAAATATTATCCCCCCTCTCAACAGGTGGGAAATACTTAGATCTGGGAATGTGAGGGATTAGAAAATGTTTAAAAGATCCTGAAATTGTCTACAAGGCACATTCTATACAATCCAGTCCTATGCCACTGTTCCGACACAATGGTTTCCTTTTCCTCCTTTTGTCCTTCAGCTTAACCGACACAAGTAACTAGCTGTACTTGGGGATTCATAGATGTGCAAGGAGGGCTTTCCGATGAGTATTTTCATCACACTGCATACAGAGGGAAGCCACAGATGAAGCCCTCCCAACATCTACGAGCATCCTAATGGCTAATGCTGAATCTGTAAACATTTAGCTGTAGGTTCTGGGTTGTCTGTATAACTGGTTAACAGCTGGACAGACTTATCTGACTGCTAGCATTGTAACCCAAGGTCTGATTATACTCTGCAGCCAATCCAAAACAATAACACAATGATGTTGGCCATAAATCACCTCTAACATCACATTAGGTTTATTAAAAACGTATTAGCTATCGTCCATGTCAATTAGGGGTGGGTATTGCCAAAGAATTCACGATTCAATTCCAATCATGATTCACATGCCACGGTGCGATTCTATCACGATGCATTGCGATACTTGAAATATTGCGATGCATCGCGATATTTTCACAGAACACTGTAAGAAAAAAATACAGCTATTACCAGTGGCTGACTGGCTGTGTATGATCTCGATAGTGTCTTCAATTGATACATATCTGAAAGCAACTGAATTCATACATAGCTGTATTTATTGAAACGACTTTTGGAGGTGTTGCCATGAAAACAAATACTGGACAGAAATATTACTATTACTGTAGTGGACACACTGATAAAAAGTGCTTAGGATTTCTAAAACTTAAAATACAGTGCCGTTTACATGGCCTCAGTGGTCCTTTAAACCAATGAAATGGAAACATTCAAATGTTTGACATTTCCCCTTTCGGAAATGACATGCGTCAAATCAATTTCGTTCCTTCTTTGTTTTTAAAGCCAAAATGCATCCAAACATCTGACTTGGAATGTGATGGAGCTGTGCAAATTTTCTCAGTCTCCTCTATGTTTTGTTTATGAATGACTCGTCGCAGTATCCGCAGCGACATCTATTGGACTGAAAGTTGTATTCCACTTGTTTTTGGCTGATGTGTGCCAACCATTCATGTATTTTATTAACTCTTTTTTTTTTTTAATTAAGGATTGATACTTGGCATCAAGAATCGATGCAGTGGATCACAGAAATTAGAATTGCGATGCATCGTCATGACGATTATTTTGCACACCCCTAATGCCAATACACAAGACTTTTTTTTTCCAGTAGAGATCTGTAAATCAATGTAAAACAATTAAAAACAATCAAAGGCTGACACAGTTTCCTTATTAAAGCCAAAGCATGTCACCTTTTCTACATAAATGAGCCCCCGTTGATCCCTTCAAACAGAAGCATCAATTGATGTGCAGTTAGAAAAAGACATAAAAGATTGAAAATGGCACGAGAAAAGATGCTAGCACTCTGCAGAAACTTACTTGGGGAAAGCATCAAAACAGTAGGTTTTCTTTGTTTCAGGGAAGGCCACTCTCATCCCAGACGTTAAAGGTGAGTGAAGAACCACAGCAGCACATTCATAACGGGAAGCCAAGTCCACAGTGGGAACTGTACCAATGCTCTGTCCGTACAGGATAATGTTCTCTGGGGTTACGCAATATCTAAAATAAAAAAAAATAAAGAGAGGGGGCCTTATTAGTAAAGCCATACGATACAGAGCAGGAAAAAATCCACAATGACATAAATCAACACTTTCTGAGTCTGCCTCAGTAACTCTTTCTAAACAAAAACAAAAAAACAGAATTTATTTATTTTATTTATTTAATATCCAAAAATAGAATTTATGTATATAAAGAATATAAAAATAAACTTACATCATATGAACTAATTTAATGTTTACTGGCAGGCACCTGACTTCCTGCCATAATGTGAGTCAAAGGCATCAATGCTCTCCAGGCAGATCTTTTATTATTTCATCAGGTTTGCTTGATTGAACATTTATGTGCTGCCTGTAACTGACCTTTATGGACTTCTGAGTGAAACTGATGCAAATAAAAGTTATGTCACAACTTTTACAAACATAAATGTAACTTGTGTAACTTTCAGTATCTGCCCTGTGGTATGAAATCTTTTCACGGAAGCGCTGTATTAAAATACAAACCCTGCTGTCTACCTTATGACAACCTTTGTCATTCTAACCCTGTTCTTCTCAAGCTGAAATTGATACGAACATGTTTTACCTTGGGTTATGTGAAGAACTTAGGAAACATCATAAAATGTTCAAGTCTGTAACTGGAATTCTCTCATATCAAATTATCCTTAGACAGAAAGGGGGGTTTATTTACACTTACACAAGAGAAAATATCCCCCTTTTACTCATAAGACAAAACATAAAATGTGTGTTTTAACAAAGGAAAGACTGTTTGGCTGAAATAGTTTCAGCTAAAGAGAAGCTTCTTGTAACAACCTACCAGGCTCTAACTTCAACCCGAGGAAAGTTTGTATCTCTCCTCACCTTCAGCTGTGAAATGTTCGACAAGCTCCAGGCAAGACTGTTAAAGTTACCCCACAGCATCTAAAGCAGATCTAGGTCTGTGCTTTGGCTGTCCAGGATTTACATTTTTTATTACTTTCAGGCAGTACAGGTCTAGTCTGGCAAAGGCTTAAATTTACAAACTGACCATCTAGCCTGTTAAAGACAACTCTAAGTCTTGGTACACATTTTCTAAACAAAATAATGTTATGTTTTGTTATAAAGCG
>NW_015150714.1:1002287-1016925 GCF_000732505.1 Cyprinodon variegatus
GACGAGCAACAGCTCCTACTGAGGATATAAACATCTATAGAAATCTAATTATTTAGTCCAAAAATATCACCAGGATCAACAGACTATGGAAAAACTCTCTAAGCTCTTCATTGTCACTCTTGGATGACATGAAAAGGCTGTCATGTGAGAAACGGCATAAACCAATACAAGTGGGCCGACTTTAGAATGACTTACCGTGTGCGCAGGGCATGCCAGGCAGCATCTATGTCTGCATAGAGGTTCTTCTCGGTGGGTTTCCCTGTGCTGACTCCATAACCTGAGTAGTCGTAGGAGAAGATGTTGCAGTTGATTCGTGTGCCGAGGCCGATGTAGAAGCTGCTCATCTGGCCGAGGTCGACCGCGTTGCCGTGGGAGAAGAGCACGGTGAATCTATGGGGAGGAGGTTTAAAGCAAATGTTTGTAGATGTGCTTAAGATTCCTGACATGTTAAAATTTATGATAAAAAAAAAAAGTAAAACCGCTGCAATGAAGACAAGTGTTTTAGTTTTTTTACACAAGTGTTCAGGTTTTTGTTTGCATTAATCTGTCAATCTTAGCTTTTGTTATTATCTTCTAAGGAAGAAGGTCACAACACAAGATTTATATTTATTTTTTAAGAGAATCAGCAACTTTATTAGCAGGGTTGGTCTCTCAGTGAATTTCAATTGGGTACATATCTAATAAAGTAGTGTTTAATGTTTAAACCAGCACCATAAAGCCTCCACTGATCACAACATATGTTGTCAATGTCAAAGACCTTTGATGACTTTGTCTCTGACTTACTGGAAACTAGGCGTAACACAGTTTCATTACTACAATAAAACCCAAACAACAGAAACTGGAACGTCTAGCTTTTATATAGACTCTGATTGAAAGGAGATAGTTTAGGGTTTTAAAGGTATTTAAAAGAGAGTAAAAGAAAAAAGTACTAAAATAGGATAATCTTCAGCTTGAAAAGCCCTAATCTGAGAGCGTTTGACTCTGAATTGTTGAGGAAAGAAGACTAAAATTTGTAAATTTTCTAAATTGGTGAGGCATAAAAAATGTATTCAAAGAAAGGGGATAAGGTATTAGAAGTCATTTTTATTTACAAAAATTATTTTCAACTGAAAATGTCTGCTTATAATTGGGCGGCTACAAAGCAGAGCTAAAAACATTAAGGTTATTTCATTTTAATTAATTTCAGCTGACTTATAAATCACCATTTCAAAAAGCATATAGGCATATACCAAGTCATTTCCCACCATCACAGATCTATCTACATGAGGAAACAATACGATTCTGTTCCGTTTAGTTTTTTCCTTCTTGATTGCTAAAGAAGTGTTGTGTAAAAAACAAACTAAACAGAGCTCGTTAATCACCTAATATTTCCTAATCTGTGCATCTCTACATTTAGATCAGCAGTACAAACTCAAGTCTGGAAAACTGAAAACATTTAAATGTGTCTCCTTTCTGCCACACTTGAATCAAATGGCTGAATTACATCCTCAGCATGCCATCCAGTTTTACCGTATCCTGCTACCAAAATGTTGGATACCAGCATGTTGAAGCAAAGACACACAAAGGCTACGTTCACACTGCAGCCTGAAGTGACCCAAATCCGATTTTTTTTTGGCCCATATGCGATCTGGATCTGATCTTTTCATTACTATCTGAACAACAGAGATCCGATTTTTTTCCAATGCGACCCAGACCACTAGGCTATGTGGTCCTGAATGCGATACAAATCTGATCTTTTCAAATGCGACCTTTGTCTGAACGGCCAGGTCGCATTCATCCGACCTGAGCGCCATTAATACCCGACTAAGGTCACTATTCTGTGTCTTGCTATGAAGAAGCGGCAAGAAGAACAACAACCATGGCAGACGATGATGCGGAGAGCAGTATTTACATTTAACCATCTTGAAAAGATTGTGTTTTTATGATCGGCGGATGTGCTCCGGCACTACCATCCGTGTTTACTTCCAAAAAACACAGAGCACACTGGCTTGTGATGTCATTGTGTCCTCTACTGCGCATGCGGGACACTTGTGTTGTATGACTGAAGTTCACACAGGAGATCAAATACAAGTCGCATATATTTGGAAATGTGAATGGCAACGCAAAAAAATTGGATTTTCACAAAAAAATTGGAATTGAGCACCAAGGCCTGCAGTGTGAACATAGTCCCCAAAAAATGCATCAAACAAGTCCTTAAGAACTGAGTTTGAGATCCATGGTGGTTCTGGGGGAGTGTGACAAACTATAAAATTAATACGGAAAGTGAAAGAATATTAGATGGTACACATAATACCACCAAAAAAGAGCAGAGGAAGTTTTTAAACCACTCACCTGGCATTTGGTGCACAGCGAATGTACATGCAGCCGACTTTGTTGCCTCTACTGGAGCGTGTGAGGGAGACTTCGATGGTGTCAAGCTCTCGCTGAGTGTACTGAAACTCTGCTCTTTCTGTCAGGTGAAGCTTGCACCTCCCCTCCACAGCACCAGCTCCCCCGCTTCCAGAAACTGAAGCGCCAGTCCTTGACCGCAGGCTTGACGTCCCAGTTGCACCCGGTGTGGGAGGGCCTGCTTCAGGGTCTGGCAGAAAGGTGTATGTGGGCTCCGGAGGCAGGAAGGCCAGCTTGGCTGCGATGCGACTTGGGCATGGTGGGCAGCAGAACAGGCAGCAGAGCTCTCTGAGAGAGAGGCCATTCATCCTTCACTTTGTGGGGAAAGGACAACAGGGTCAGTGTACCAGTACATCAGCACCAATCTAACACAACAAGAGCTTTATTACAATGTCATGTGCGAAGGCCATTGCCTGGAGGTGACAGTAGTGATGGTGAAGATTTATAAATCTCTGGAGAATACTAAAAATAGAGCTTTTATTTTTTGATATACATTAAAATATGACAAAAATGAGCTTTTTTCAATAACATAAATGTTAAATAAAAATAAACTTATGTTTCTTTTACTATTGATTTAACCACGGTGAAATAAAACTCTCCAGGATAAAACATTTTAGAGGTAATGTCTAAATATTTCGACTTGGGTTTTGGAAAGTGTTGAAAACTATTAGAATGAGGTAGATTGCTGGAATATATAAGTTAGTGCTAAGGTACAGGTGTTTAGAAGTGAATAAAAAACAATTCACAGCACAAGCCAAAGGTTAGCTACAAAGATAACACTCTGGTTTGGGCCCCGTTACCGAGGAAAGACCACTAAATTATCTATTTCCAGTAGATACACATCTGCTTTGAACTCTAGTTGTTAAACAGCAAGATTTTCTGCAGATAACAAGGTTAACGGGTAAACAGAGTACAGCAGAGATGTGGTGTTTTACCATGCTGGATTTTGACAGTGTTGGCTCCTTTTCAGAAATATTTGGTTAAGGATCTGAGTTGTCTAAAATATGAACTGCTAAAATTGGTTACATTTTCTTCAAATAATGACAATATTGTAATTGATTTTTAATATTATAAAACATACTATACCGACTGTTTATAAAGTTGTACATCAAATATGCCCCATAAAATAAATAACACCACAGGAAGAAAGCTAGAAAAAAATATTTCATCTTATTCTTCATTTTTACATGACTGAAACTGGCTAAAATGGTGGTTAGAAAAAAAAACTTTGATGTATTTCCCAACTTTAATTGACCTCCTATATTTCTTCATCATCCTGTTTCTAAACAACTTCTCATCTGTTAAATGAATCTAGGGCTAGTTACTTCTTTTCTATAGTTATTTTAAACCGTGTTGTCTCTTCTGCTAGCTATCTATAGACATTCTAGGCAATACTAGCTAAAACATGACAATACATTAATAATAAGGCACTATTTACATATTTTTTCATATTATATTAAACCAACGAATATAATTTCTAAGGCCACGTCTCATTGTATCCTCTGCTTTTTAAATGTGCTAAATGTTAAGCTCCTATTGCAATTAAACTTGCACCTTACAAAGACTTAACTAACTTTTAATAGAGGAATCATGAGAAACAAAACAAACACCAAATAATATGACAAGCAGCGAAGTTAACTAACCTGTTGAGCTGAAGATCTTGGAGTATGAAAAGATAAACGTGGCTTAGACCAACAAGTATAAATAAATAAAGGATGTCGTCTTCCTCTTCAGTTTCCAACACGGAATGTAGTTTTAAGTGTCCTGTCGGCAGAACAATGCTAAAGTAGAGCAGCCTAGAAGCTGACAGGGAAGTGTTATTTACAAACTATCTGCAGTGTTTTCCTGGAAGAGATTGAAGTCCAGAGTCCAGCCATTTTGTTAAGTTGTAACTTGATTTCAGATACTATTTACTTTTTTTTTTTTTTTAATAACCAAACCTGTATGTAGGATAGTCGCGGTAGTAGGTCCGTAAAGACTATGTAAACGCTTCTAACATAGACCCAAAACACGTAGACAGCTGCACCCCACTGAACAAGGAAAGAAGGGAGAGCTGTATCAGGTTAAACAGCAGCGAGTCCGATTATCATCTCAGAGACAGCCCGTTGTCTGCGCACCAGCTAACCGAGGCTTAAG
Organism: Cyprinodon variegatus; assembly: GCF_000732505.1. NCBI lineage: Eukaryota > Metazoa > Chordata > Actinopteri > Cyprinodontiformes > Cyprinodontidae > Cyprinodon > Cyprinodon variegatus. Next base: position 1,006,812 of record NW_015150714.1, read on the forward strand.
CTAGCAGCTCGAGGATATAAACACTTTGTAAAATAGCAAAACAGCTCAAAGGAAGACGGTCAAACCGCGCTGTCTCAACTGACTCAACCTATCTAGATGAAAATAGCCTGGCCGGTGTAGATATCTCTGCTAAGTGCACCGAAAGCGTCTGGCCGTTTTAATTAATCCTCGTAGGAGCGGTGGTTTCATCGTCTTTGCTATTCACCGCATCCGGAAGCGATAGCTGGCCGGAAATGACGTAAGAGGTTTATGGAAAGCGAATGCCGGAAGTCAACATGATTGTTTTAAGAAAACTCTTAATTTACATATTTGCAGAAGATATAATAAATAAATTACAAATAAACCTTATTGTTTTAAGAAAACTGTGAGATATTTGCAGAAGATATAATTAATAACTTACAAAGAAATCTGATTGTTTTAAGAAAACTCTTCATTTACATATTTGCAGAAGATATATTTAATAAATTACCAATAAACCTGATTGTTTTAAGAAAACTGTTAATTTACATATTTGCATAAGATATAATTAATAAATTACAAAAGAACCAAGCGCTCCTGAAACATGCAAGACAGCCCATTTCATATAAGTGCTTCAAATTCAACATCTAGCAAAAACAGTAAATATTTTTGGTAAAACCCAAAGATTATGTAAAGTATATAAGTAGCCTAATTTAAAAGTCTTAAACAAAAATCAATTGAATCAAATACAAAGAAGGTGCTAATCTGTGAATGTTAACCAACCAACTAATCTTACTGGCGGGAGGGTTGTTTTTTTATTCCAACAAAAAAAAATCATATACAAAAAAAAAAAAACAGATTAATAGAGCATTGTGTTGTATATTAAAGTCGTAGTGAAATCATATGTTAATGTTAAATCATTCTGGCTTAAACATGTATATAAATATACTCTTTGACAATACTGTCCCGACACTTTCTGTTCAAAAAAAAAATTCTGTCTTAAAATCTGGGGTTTTTTCGTTATTTTATGCAGGAAAGTTAGTTGTATGTCAGCTTGTACACCGAAATTCAGCCAATCATACATCAACAGTCATCTGTCAATCAAATCTTTTCGGTCATAGCATCTTGATTCAGATGTCGCAGCTAAAATACACAACAGTTGAAATAAGAATCATTTACTTTCCCATTAAGTTATGTCCCAGTTTTCACGGAGATGGACGTCTGGGTCTTCGGCAGGCGTAGAGCTAACAGAACTGGCAGCGTTGTGTGGCAAGAGATCAAACATGTACAGCTTTAACCCATCTACACCAAACCAAGCTTCTGCCGCCCTGGCGTCCTCTTCCACAACATCTTCCTCCACGCTTTCCTCCTCTAAATAAAAAATGTATGAAGGAGGTGACTCATCCACGACCTCCGACACAAAACTCTCCTCCTCTTGCATGTTTCCGCTGTCCATAGCGTTCCTTGACAGTGTCGTTTAAGGTCACCAATTAAGTGCCAATTGGTCACAAAGTGATTTCCCATTGGGAACCTACTAGCATTAAGTTGCTAACTAGTTGGCAAGATGCTTCCGAGACACCGGTCACAACCAAACTTCCTTGCGAACCTTCTGCCACAACAACCCTGGTCTCGTGATAATCGACAATTCACTTTACTCACTCATGTAAAGTCGGGCACCTCTTGAGAGAATTTGGAAATGCAACGGTTGAAACTGCCGCTTTCCTACGACTTTAAGTGAGCCACAAAGAAAGCTTGCAGACCGCTGATCTGATAGATTAAAAACTGCGATCCTATCTGAATAAGGCAACAGACCATCATTTCTAAATTAGTGTTAAGGTAATCTGAAAAGCTTTGTTATTAAATTACTCAAAGGGACCAATTAGTTGCGGTTTTTGTTCAAGCATATCAATATAAGAAGGTTTTTTAATTTATGTTTTCAGTACAGGGGCAAAGGCCCCTGTTGGCCCCTTTCTAAAACTGCCCATGCTTTTAATGAAAGTAACTGGCTGCAGGGATTTTCCACATTATACGTCCAAAACAATCAAAAGAAATAAAACTTTTAACATGGACAAAAAGCTCAAATGATGTATTTGTTTTGAACATATATTTTTTTATTTTGAAAGGTAGTATGTAGATAATGTATTTCAGCTCACTAATCAATGTATAGAGCTAAAATTTTACATGAACTACTACAGGCTGAATTTTCTTCATTCCACAGAGAACATCTCTTAAAGTGGTGAAGGCTCACTAATCCTGTCTTGCTGCTAGATCTTACATTTGCTGTTGACAGCATAGACAAATGTATTATACTGTAAAAAGCAAAACATTTGCTTAATTATTTCAAGCTGTCTGGTGCAGAGGTTAAAATGATCCCTGCTCAAAATATTTATATTCCATTTTAATAACACATCTCAAAAACTCTTCCCAATTATGACATGGTCTCACAGTATAGTTTTCCTTCTTGCCTCCTCTGCACATTCCTGTATCCAAGGAGAGTATTTAAAGCTGTATATGCCTTTAAACAATATTAGAAAAACACTATCTTTGTGGATGACAATGATTTTTTTACTGGTCCAATAGGCTCACCGGTCTGGGTGTATTTTTTTTTTAATTAAACCTTTGATTTGACAAAAAAATGTAGGAACTAGTTTAGGCTTTTTCTATGTCATGAAAATAACAAAGATCAGATTAATTCTATTATTTAAGCACATTGAAATTCTTATTTATTATCTGCTTCTAGGTTACATTAATGCAATGTTTTTTAGAACTTACATGGCCTTGAAATTAATATATTTAATATTTACATACTGAACGTCTTACACTTTCTGTATAGAAGCTGGGAACAGATTTTAAGGTATTCCTGCACCTGATCTGTTCTGCATTCCCAGGGTGCTTTTCTACTGAGTATCCCAAAAGATTGTAGAAAACAACCAACCAACCAAACCTTTTCTGAGAAAAGCCATCTTTTCTCAGGTTAGAAAACAACTTCAGACTCATAGAATAGTTTAAAAGGTGCTACTTGCTGAAACTATTTTTGCTTGTGCTGATGTAGCAAAAAATATAACCAGAGCACAAATGTTTTATAATTAGACAATGATGCTGGGTTTTGTTACATTGAATTATATTGTGATTCAGACAGGTTTGTCAGCTGGTTTTCTTCAGTATAAGCAGAATGCACTGTGCAAAGCAAAAGATCTAATTTGTTGGGGCCTACAGGGGTCTGTGATGGCGTATTCCTGGTGCTTAAAGCTTGTGCAAAAAGAAATGACAGTCCTAGCTGAAAATAGCGAAGTAAAATGATGTCATTTGTAAAAAGTCTATTCATAAAATGTAATAATTTCTTCAACAGATAGTCAGGAAACCTTGTTTGTCTCTTGTGCATTGCCTTTAGTAGAGGACACAGCACCTGCTCTAGTGCTCTACTTATTTAGGTCATTTTACACAGGACCGTTTTTGTATGATGTAGAATCCCAACACTAAAAGCTTTTTCTGTGATTTCAATCCCATTAGGGGACAAAGCTGCAGTGTTTCAGCAAAGAGCACAATTGTTCATTTAATTTAATTCTTATGAATTGTAAAAATCACAACAGGAGTCATCGTAAGGCTTTATTCAGACAAAACAAACTCAGCTGCTTTGACCAAGCTCTGAGTGTTGCTGATCACTAGAGCACATTATGTGCTGCTGGATGGCACCATTTGTTCCAACATTTTGTTGAATCTCAAAACAATAAGTACAAAAGCTGAGGGACCGTGTGAAAGAAGGGCACTGGTTTAGTCCAATAATGTAACGTTTAGTGCATAAAGCTATAGAGTGCCTTGCTGGAGTACTGTATCCACAAACAGTCACCTCACAGCCAGAAGTTTAATTGCATTAAGTGATTTTATTTGAAAGATGAGGAGTTCGTGTGTAAATTTAAAAATCAAGGTAAAATAATTTAGTTATGGATGTATTGAAATCAGGAAAAAAGTAGAGTTCACTTGTATCAGTCCATCCTGATGTGATAATTTACACAGCTAGAAGTAATTTGAGGCATGTCAGCTTTATTAATTTAATTCAAGCTCATTTAGACTGGATAGTGAAGGTTTGTCACAGAATTAGATCAGGATTTTGAATGGATCCTTCTAATAATTCAGAACACTCTAATTTAATCCAATCTGTTGTGTTTTTTCAAGGTTTTTTTTGTATTATGTATTCAACATCCAGTTTTCCTATTTGTGCAGAATAGCGTTCTAAGCCTTATAAGGGTTTACTTTTTGTCAAATATGAAAGCAGTAGCTCCCAAGTGTTTGCCCTGTGCACTACATAGCCTGTGGCAAACTGCAAAAGCACAACTTTGCAATATGTGGTCACAATTATTTTTATGAATGATGGAATAAAGTACGGTACATGTAACGACTAAGGCTTCAGCTAAATGTGGGAAAAAAGTAACAATCATGTTTAAAAAGCAAAACAAAAGACAAGTTTACTTTAAAATAAACTTTGTGATTTTATTGTTTTATACTTAATTTTACACATCATACAATCCTAACTCTTAAAAGAAAAAAAAAAAGGAAAAAAAATCTTATGTGGTGGTTTCTCTGGGGAACTGGAGTGCAAAGGGACAGGAACTAGATCTCTGAACAAATAGTTTCAATTGAAATTTCTACAATTTAGCTTCAATGACAGTGATCAAAATAATCTCAACTTGCTTTTGTGAACCAGAGCTTAAACTGGAGGCGTAAGATGCAGATTTATCTTTGTCAATCAACCCCCCCTCAAATGATAAACAGATCTATTTTAATGAATTGAAGACAGCTGCACATAATCAATATTAAGAAAAAAAAAGGTTAATGTAATGGTGGAGACTAGAATGCCATCCCTAACTGCTGGTGCCAAATCACCATCTAAACAATGTTAGTGGTTCAACTGTGGTTTATGTAAATAAAAATAAAAAAAGGACAACTTGGTATCCCTTCTCAACCTGAAACAGTCAAAATAAAATCCCAATAGTCAGTTTAATTGACATCGTGTTTTGTGAGAAATCTTGTAGTTTACATTCAAACTGCTCCAAACTATAACAAGCATGTCTATCGGGTTTGGATACTGATATGAGCAGTCCTTAATAAGCAACACAAACATGGAACCCTCATGATTTATGCAGCATAAAAATCATTTCACAAATCATCTGTAGAGCAGAACTAAATGTTTTCTATCAAACATCTGAAAGTCTGGGAATTATGTTTTTATATTCAGGGATGAGGCAGTTAGAAGTTGTAAAGCAAGTCAGATTTTTGTCTCGTCATCACCCAAGATTCACCCACCGTCTGAATTTCAATTTTCCACTAGATGCAAAATGGCAGGAGAAATTAATCACAGTCAGGGTTTATAGATGCTCAGCCTAACGCAGGTAAAATGGGTTTGTCGCTGGCGTGCTGAGTCCTCACCCCAGCAGCCATTCAAACATGTCAGGAAATCAAAAATCAAGGAGTTAAAGCGAAACTCGTCTCAGAAGAAAAGCGTCACATCGGTCACAATTTGCATTGGCTTCTTTAACAAAAAAAAAAAAAAAAGGTTCCATTTTCTTTGCAGCTTTTTTTTTTTTAAACGGCTCTTCTATAAATATTTCATCATCACAATCAAGCAACGTTTAAGGGAAAAGTGTAAATAATGGAAAGGTTAAACGTCAAATGCTACCTGAATGACAAGAGGGATTTTTTTAAGCTTTTAAACAGGATTGGGATACAGAGTAAGTGAAGAATATTAAATGCTTATGGATGGTTGTGGGATTATGATTGTTTAAAAAAAAGAAAAAATAAGAAAACAGACAATGAAAGACTTTGTAAAGATACAAGTAGTGGGTGTCTACAGAAAACACTGAATTTTACATGTAATAATTGTACATTAAATTGGGTAATAAATTGGTAAAATTGTCAGTGCCAGTAAGGGCACTTTTATTTTTTTTGGGATAATTATGAAAAGCACTTTTAATACACATTACTATTCTTCACCTCAATCCATCACCTTAATTACCTGGCAATAATCTACATAAAGATTATACTATATGCAGTGGAGCCATATGTTATTTACATTTGGAAAGAAAATCCTAAACTGTTCAGTCGTCCTTGTTTAAACCCTAAAGGTTTCAGCCATGCATTGTGCTCCTGCCATGTCGCCTTCTCGTCATGGCAACGCCAAAGTTTTCCCACTATGCAGTGATTCATGTCCAACTGCACACATGCATTAGGTTGGAGTTTCCCGAAAACAAGCTAGCCAGAAGCGATCTTTGCAGAAGGACTCATCTGAATCAGAGCGCAATGTAAAAAGCACAGCATGGCGACAATCTTTGCTGTAGCTGAGCGGAACATGTTTTTACCTGTGTGTAGCTTAACTGCGACCCACTTCGGTTTTCATTCAGCATGTGTCAGTGGTCTGCTGGTGGTTAGAGAAACATGGAGCCCTACTCTGACTCCAAACAACAAACACACACAAATAAAGGCTTCGTAGGAAAAGCTCAAATAGAACACCTCATCACTAGAACAAGGCAATTTTCCTCTGAGCCTGCTCTACAGCTCAGATATAAACTTAACACGACCAAGACGCTGAAAGAAACCAAGTAGGAGTGGCACATGTTTTGTGCTCTGCAGTTGATATCAGTTGTTGTGCTTTGTTTAACAGAAAAGAAAGAAAACAAAACAAAAAAAAACTTAATTTTACTGCATAGAGGCAGTGGAACTGCACCCCAATCCATATGAGCTGTTTTACTTTCATAGCTAAAGATTAAAGATGGAATTACTTAAATATAACTGCAAAGTGCAATTCCTAACAATTTGCTGACACATGCCGCCAATCCTCCAGCACACACCAACCAATATAAAATAAATAGAATGCAATCACACAATTCAAGCTAACTAGAATATATTAATATAGATCTTCTGATGTCATACGCTCATTAAAACAAAACAGAAAACAAAGGGATTCAGCCACTCGGTTAAGTCAAGGTTTTCTGACTGCCCTGACCTTTCCCTCCCCAATCATGCACCCGGCATCCATACAGGTCAACAGAAAGAAATCTGAAAAAACGCTAGCCTTTGGACTTCCACATGTGGTAATCCACAGCGTAAGATTTAAGAAGGGTGAAGAAAAAAAAAAAGGAAAAAAGCAATGTCAATAGAAAGGTTATAGGTTTTTTAAAGTCTAAGAAAAAATATTCCAAAGCCCTTAAAAAGATTCTTACACATAAAATGTGTTTTTTTTTTTAAACTAACTAAACCTTCTGAAGGATCCTGTGTCATTATCCAGGCTGTGGCACACTCCCCAAACAGCTTATCCACAGTTTATTTCAACTACCTAAAGGGATTGCACAAAAAATAAAAATACTCACGATCCCTCCAAGTTGAGAATCAAAAAGGGGTCAAATAAAATCCCACCCTCCCCATGGCAAAACAAACATCCATCCAGCCCCTATAACTCTCTCCCTAACTCTCCAGCAGATATATGCAAACACACACACTTTCATTCAATCCTAAAACACAGACACTCTCAGATTTAGCTGCAGTCACAAGCTGAGAGAAAGCGAGAGAGAGGAAGGGGATCGCTAGTGAGGGATGTGTCTTGATTTTTAGTGCGACCACGTCGCCCCCTGTCCGCCTTTGACTATCTTGAACAAAATGAAGCCATGATGTCAGGTGTTTGCTTTTTTCCCATCCAAGTCACCATTGTTCAAATTCACAAAGTCTCAGAGACTTTTATTGCACTTAGTCCTCATAATTTCTGGATTTTCTCAGCTACCACGATGGGGTTCTCCTTGCGTAGGCGTGCAGCTGCTGCGCTCCGGTAATCATATGGACAGTCGTGTTTGTCAGAGTAGCGGTGGATGGCACAAAACAGGTTGCCGCAGCGACAGTCGAAACCTAATAAAAAAAAAAAAATAAGTAAAAAGAGAAAATTGTTCAAACAAATTATGGTTTGAAAATATAATTAAAAAACAATTAAAATACAAACACTTTTACATTGTGTAAATGCTGTAATGAGCTCAAGAGATTTAAATCAGCAGTAGTTCGAAAATATGCCTTAAACATCTTTCACACAGTGAGCATTTTTACATTAATCAGATGTCTACTGAGAAATCAGCTCGTCACCACAATAAGATTTTTAGTTCGACTGGCTAGAGCAGAAATCCTCCTTCCGATCAAGTTGTTGCGGGGCAAAGAAGATATAAAGTGAAGCATTTTCAGCACAAGTATAGTGCAAAATAATGACACAAAGATGCAAGTTTTTGTCAAAGGAAATAATTTTCTACAAAATGACTAATATTCATTCAGGCTGCAAGAATAACAAAAATACGTCTGTAGATAAGAGGAAGACTTACTGGACACAGAAAATTTGCTCTTATCCATTCTTTAAACTTTTAACCTAAATAAAGGAACATGGCTTTGAAAACTTTAGCAGCATTTCGGGGACCTGGAATGCTGCGAAATGAATTTAAAATCCCTTAGCATTAAAGAAGAATTCTGTTTTTGTAACACTACGAGTTTTAAACTAGATGATTCAGTAATTGAAGCTTTATATGGCATTTTAAGAATAAAAATAACTGGGTTTTTTTAAAACCAGAAATTCATATAATATTCTTAATGAAAACATTACATTTAATAAATTGATCTGATCTCTAGACATTAGCTACCAATTTTGTTTATAAAAAAAAAAAAAAAAATGAAAGATGCGAAGTAAAACATGTTATGGGTTTGATATCATAAAGGTGTAAATAATTAACTTCAAAATAATTTGTTTTAAAATACCAATGGCCACAATACAAAAAAAATAAAAATACATTAAATTTAACTTAAAATACATTTAAGAAAACATTTGAAAGAAAAATCATTTCAGAAAATGTACAGAATTGTCCCTTATTTTCATGGCAGTAATGCATTAAAAACTGTCACAATAGTGAAAAGAGTAAAAGTACAGAAGAAGAATCATAGCTCTAGGTACATAATGTAAACTCAATTTTAATTTGGAGTTTATCTTCTATAAGCTTCTAAAAAGGTATGAACTTGAACTTTGGCTAATTTAACCACTAGCATTTCAGGGCACTGTTCTAAAACGTCAATGGCTGTACAGCCATTCTAGTGCAATGCTTCTCTAAACTATTACATATTTGCCTCTAAATTACCATAAAATGCCAGGACCTAGCCTTGTCTAGAGATCTAATCCTACAATATTCTCACAAGGATTATTAAAATTATCAGCTTAGAATGAGAAACAAGAGCTTTGTGCATAAGCTTAACCATTGCATGGGTTTTCTTTCTTTTGAGAAATGCTGATAAGAAGGGATATTTAGAGAAATATATGATCTATTGGAGTATTTATAGTATTTTTAATTAGTATGTATACTTATTTAAGCCTTTCTCAAATGTAGTGACTATTACTTGAAGTGGTGTCATTTTCTCTTTTTAGTAAATGATCTAAGTTGTATACTGATGAAATCATTTGATTCCATATTCTTAACTTGCTTCTATTAAGACTGGAATCAAGCTTTGCCAAAAATAAGCTTTGCTTCTAAACGGCTCAGATGATCATATTTAAAGCAAAACGCAGACTACATGGAACACTGTATAGTATCTTCACATGTATTTTGTATTAAGTTTTTTTTTTTTTTTTTTTACATAAGTAATGATTATCAAACAGGTAGTTTCTCTCAAATCTGTTAGCTTACCTAGGCCAGAGCTGAATGTTAAAGGTACATCAAAACGCCCAACTTTATAAAAAAAACCGCGATGTCCTAGCATCGATGCTAAATCAAAAGGGAAGTTGTAAGATTATCTTTAAACAATTTAAATGGCCATTCCTCAAAATTATTAATGATTATTTCATTTTTAAGGGTCAGCAAGATTGATGAAGGGAATAATGGGACTTTATGTCAAAAAAAAAAAACAAAAAAACACAAGAGCGCAAATGAACAATACAAATCACCACTTTGCTTAAAAATGGCAGAAGTTTCTGTGAAACAATAGTTTTCTTTAGGGTTAAATTCGAATTTGAGTTATGAGCTCCATGAACTCCTATAGCTATACTGATATTAAATTAATTTACATACACAACAAAATATCAAAGCACATTGTAAATATGAAAAATTAACCAACAATAACTCTAATATATAGATAAAGATAAAAAAAAAAA
>NW_015150715.1:0-4726 GCF_000732505.1 Cyprinodon variegatus
GAGGGATTACTTTCTTTAGATAACTCCATCTGTAATAGAGCGACTAAAGGACCAGTTTGATAGAACACTATTTCATACAATATATATAATTAGGGCGTCCCCGCTCCATCTCACCATCAGTTTAGGGTCCTTGGCCTGGAAAACGTTGAACACCCCTGGTCTAGACAGTTACATTATTTTTAAAGTGCAACCTTGAAAGCAGTAAAATTACATAATATAAACATATGACTGTATATTTACAGTTCTAACATTTTATTTCTTTTTGTTAATAATAAAATATTATAAAATACAATAAAATAACCCATTTTAAATAACATTCAGCAGTCTAATGGCAGTGGGGAAGACACTGTTATGGAATCTGCTGGATCTGCATCCAATGCTTCGAAGTCTAATTATGACTTTTAATATCATAATTTTAAGTACCATGCGCCATTTTTCACTTTCAGTTGGTGGAATTGGGCTTTCATATTTCATATTGCTTGCTCTAAAAGACCTAAGGATATCTTTAATATTATTCTAAAAGCTAAGCTGAAGTTTAAAGAACTTATTTAGTTTTAATCTATTAGGTAACACTGGTTGGAGAAAGTCATTTTTGGAAGCTGTCACTTCTTCTGAACTAATCAGAAAGTCTCACATGGTGAGAATGAAAAACTCAGCTGGAGATGCTCTTCACAATGTTTCCCATCCAGGAAATAAGACCAGAGATGCATGCCACTGAATTTATGTTATATTAGGTTTTTACACATATAAAGGCAATTTTTTTTTTTATAAGCACTGCTAAGACCTGGCTTGTATAAGCCACTGCATAAAGCTGACATTCAAAGATTCAAGGATATAAAACAGATTTTTGTCTAGATAAGAAAAAAAAAGAAACGCACCCAACATAAAGCAACCTGTCTTCATCATCACTCACTTTAAAGAGTTTTGAAAAGTTATTAAACACAATATATCTACAGTTTGATGGCAGCTTGTGAGATTGTTTTATTTTTTATAAAGAAATAAAAGCCAAAATGTTTCTATTTCTAGACATGCAAAGCTGATTAGGGTCATTTACAGTCCGGAATGACTTATATAAGATGGATCTACACTTTCCAGAATTATTTTGGATAAAAAAAAAAAAACATGTTTCAAGCTTTGCATCTTTATCCTTTCAATTGTCTAGTTGGAGACAATTTTCCAACAATATTATACAAAAATTCATGTTAATGATATATAATAAAATAGAGAAGAGTTTTATGAACATGAAATAAACAAAAAGCACCTTTCTGGCTGGGATATCAATACCTACTGCACTGTTTTTATTCTATGGAAATATAGACACAGAGCTTCCATAGTCTAACCATGTAAAGTGTCTAAACGTTTGGGTGATTTTTGTAATCAGAGAAACTCTTATGTTCTCTTCTTGTTTCGTAACAACTTAAAGTCCTTTTTCTCACAATCGAATGCTATTTTCCACGTCTAACTTTTGGAAATGAGGGTTGAATCAGTCTGAGACTCGTCTTACATGACAACCATCCTTTTCAGGTGCCTTATCTTCAAAGGTTTGAAGATCACTGTCTTCCTTGCCTTCCTTTCTGAGGCTAAACTTGGTGCTCCAGCTCCTCTCTTTGTTCCCTCTTTCTTCCTCATCCCGTTTAAAAGAATCTGAAAGCTTCTGTCTTAACCTCTGATATCCTCTCAAGAAAGGCTTCCTGCCAATTCAGACTGAAAACAAGATTATGGTTTAACAGATTGCAGCTTCATACATCCTTTTGTACACTTCAAAATGAATCTAGTGTGTAAATGTTAGATAACTGACAATGTAGAGATAAGTGTTGCAGCTGTTGTTGTGTTGTGGCTTTTGTTTTGTTGTGGCTTTTGTATTAGGATGACCCTTCAGGGCACCATATGTCATTGACTCTACAACAATCCCTCACACCATGCATGCATACAGCAACAGTGGAGAGGAAAACTCCCCTGTAACAGGAAAAAAACTCAAGCAGAACCAGGCTCAGTGTAACCAGCCTTCTGCTTTATTCAAGCTTCATGTATTAAAAGCATGGATTCATCACAGCTTTCTATGTTACAAAGGCTAACAGTAAACTAGCTCCATAGGCGGCTAGGCAAGGCAAGGCAAGGCAAATTTATTTGTATAGCACAATTCAGTACAAAGACAATGCAAAGTGCTTTACATGATTAAATATAGGAAAATAAAACAGAATCAAAGCAAGTAGGAAAAAAAATAAGAAAATAAATAAATAGAATAATGCAGACTCCAACAATGACATCTTTACCAACTTCTGTCAACAGGGTTGACAGAAGTCTAGAGAAGAAAGAGTTAAGCTGATGAACTCTAAGTTGGTTTTCATTGCAAAAGGGGTGAAAAAAGACGTATAGTTAGTCACAGTAAAAGCTGAACCCATAGCTATCTCTAGGAGAGAGAAAAAAGCTAAACACTAAAAAATGGCGTCACAGCCAAACAGAACCAGACCAGATGAAGCCAAAAGGATGAGAAAAAGCAGATAGAAGTTCGGGGTTGAACCTAAAAAAAAATACTGCAGAATTGAGAATAGTGATAGAGAATGAAGCAGAATGATGAAAAGTGGTCCCTATGCCCTCCAGCAGTCTACGCCTATTAGCAACATTACTATAGAGATAGCAGAGGATAACCTAACTATAGCTTATATACAGTTAGTCACAGTCAGAGAAACAGGACTACACTACAAAACAGGCCAAGCTCCAACTCCTATAAGCAAAGGTGTTAATGGCAGCAGCACAGCTGAATCCCTAACGGCTCCTGAACACTAACCCTGTCTTTGCTCGTTCCCATGGAGGGTCTGCTATATTAAGTTCCATCCCAAACCTCATAGTGGGTAGGTCGAGTGGACTGTGCAGCCCTTAAACAGCGAGTCTACATCATTGCAGATCCGCTGGAATTTGGCAGTGGGTGTAACAGCAAACTAGTGGCGAAGGAATCACATGCATTCAAATGTGAGTTCTGCTGGTTTGCTTCATCTTCATCCAACTGAGAAAAAAATCACAAGTTAGGAAAAAGAAAAAGTCTAAGGGCGTAAATGGGCCTAAATGGAAGACCCTCTTTGAACTCGTTTGATTTGACCGGATACATTCATTTAAAAGAAAAAGCCTCAGGTGTGGCTGTAGATTCTCAGGTGTGTAGGGCCTTGTCGTCTGCTGAAAGCAGGTGCTGAAAGGGAAAGCTGGAGGGTAGAGGCTGTCCCGTTCATGTTTCTACAACTTATGTACAATGTAGGTGTCTTCTACAGCTGTGAGTGTGACCTGAGTTACACTTAATAGGGTAGTGGTGGCGTAGAGGTTAGGGCATTGCGCTTGGAATCCAGAGTTTGTAAGTCCAAGCCCCACCCCCACAGACTGCCACTCTGGGCAGAGTAGCAGCAAAGACCCTTAACCCCACACTGCTCCCGGGCGCCGCTTAATGGCAGCCCACTGCTCCCCAAGGGCAATGCAGAGAGTTAGTTTTGTTGTTCTGTACTTGTGACAGTGAAATGAAAAAGGTGGAAAAAAAAGGTTGAGGGTTAAGGGTTGGTTATCCTCCCGCAGCAGTGAGCTCATCACAGATATATTTGGTTAATGCCCAATATTGAAGCGTGGTCTGCTCTATGTTATTCCACGCCACAACGCAAGAGGACCAATCAGGAACTATCTGTGGGGATAGTTGCGGCTGAAGCGGTGAGGAAGTGGGGGCAAGTTTGTTTGATTATGAAGGGACATGAGGGCCAAAAAGAGCAGGGATCCAGGAGGAAAAGGGGTCCCAGCGTTCTCACGCACCTCACTCTTCTAGCTGATCCAACTTAACCAGTCGTTTTCCACAATGGTGGTCATACAAAACAAAACAGGCCGGTAAGCTACCATACAGGAAATACGCATAGTGTAGAGCGGATCTAGATTTGACCAATCAGAGGCCTCCTGTCTGCTGTCACCTACAATTTTAGAGAGGTGGTCACATTTGCATTCACTGCGACAGGTGACATGATTTCTGAGTATAAATAAGTCTTTAGGGATTAGGGGGCGGTTTGGGATTTAGCCAACATTTCTCTCCAGGATGGAGTCACAGCCAAACCGGAACAGACCAGATGAAGCTACTATGAGAAAAAGCAGAGAGAGCAGAACGTTAGAGGTTGAACTAATAAACATAGCAAAATGGGAGAATAGAGACAGAATGAAGCAGAATGATGAACCTCAGCCCCTCTAACTATAAGCTTTATCTAAAAAGAAAGTTTTAAGCCTAGCTTTAATGGTAGACTCACTTCTTCACTCATTAAAACTGGTAGTTGGTCCCACAGGAGAGGAGCCTGATAACTAAAAGATCTGCCTCCAGTTTTACATTTAGAAATCCTAGGAACCACTTGTGAATTGAGAGTAAAGTGCTCTGTTAGTACCATAAAGAACAAATATATCTCTGTTATAAGATGGATTTTGGCCATTCAAAGCTTTACTATGTGAGAAGGAGGTTTTTAACTCCATTATCTTATTTCAGGAGCTAATTTTAATGGGAAAATGCTTAAGGACAAATACATTTTAAAAATGTGATTTTTAAATCTGTTTGTGCAGTACTGAGCAAGCTTGGTTATGGATTCAGGTTAATCAGAGAGAATTCCAAAAGTGATAAGATTCACCCGAGCTTCATTTAAAGGCACACTATGCAACATTTTTCAGTTAATTAATGTGTTCCATAACGTTTTGGATGATTAAATGAGTAATTTCAGGT
>NW_015150715.1:5476-12668 GCF_000732505.1 Cyprinodon variegatus
CTGTTTAAGAGGAGTGATCATCAGCGCTGTGTCTCTCTCCCAGCCAGCTCCCAGATCAGCTTGTCTGATTGGTTGACGCGGCGCGTCGAGCAGCAAAAATAAAATTTTTCCATCTCGAGCAGCAGCGCGTTTGCCGCGCGCCACACGCGTCAGATGCTTAGTCATTCGTTGCGTTCGCCTGTCTGCTAAGCTCAAAACAACCGCGCCTGGCTTGACGGAGAAACCAGGAGAACAGCTGTGCATATTTACGACAGTGCACTTTTACTTTCGCCCTCTGGAGGGAGCCTCACTGGAAAATCAACACTGGTTGCATAGTGTACCTTTAAGGACAAAATTTAAACACAACGGATTTAAGGGTCAACGACTTCAAACATCAGTGAATTAACAAATTACACCTAATCTTCTGAGTCAGCAGTGTTTGTGTTCACTAGAGTTTCCATCTGATTTCACTGAATCACATGAGTCTACTACATTTCATTTATTCTGCCAAACACGTCTTTGTTTTTTAGATTAATTCTACAGTGCAGAGGTATAAATACTTCTGTTTTCATCAATATACTTCTGACTGGAGTGAAGATGAAGCTGTCTAAACCATCTAAGAAGGAGATGGTACAAAGCTGACTGCTTTTTGGTAAAGACTTAGCAGCAGGATGCTGCAGAGGCTCTTTAAGATGCTTTGTGGAGAGAGCAGCCTGTGATGTAGACAACTGCTGGGGTAGCAGCATCAGTGACCTAAAAAAGCTGATAAAGAAAACTGGTTCAGCTCTGGGGACTGCACTGAAACCTCTGAGGGTGCGTTTGCAAAGGATGCTTCATAAAGACAAGACAATGGTGAGTATCAAAACAGCAGAGTAGTAACCAATCAATAAGAATGCCTTCTAATATCCCTTCTGGATTATCAAACTATTACTGAAATCAACTGAACTGAACATGTAGTGCTACTGATTTTTTTCCTCTTCTTATCTAACATCAGTAGAAAAAACCTAAAGCACTGTCCCAGTTGGGAGGTTATGTTGCAGTCTGGCAGTCCCTACTGCTCACCACTAGATGGCAGTAAAGCAGTACATTAATCCCCTTTGCTCCTGAGTACACCTGCCCAGAATTTTAACACCCCTCTCTGCTACATCTGGTGTCTCCACAGGACCCTCCTCCTTACTCTATTCCCTCTTGCTGTTAACTTAAGTAGAATTTGACAAACAAAACGTCCTTATTCAGCTGATGGCTCTGACTACAAGAGTCAACCTCACCTTGGTGTTCTTAAGTGACCTTTTCCAGGAATTGAAAGTCTTCATAAGGTGCAAAAATGTTGAATTTCAGTCATTTTAGTTCAGCTGCCATCTTAGAACCAGGCTTTCCTGTTTGGTTTTTGAATTTAGCTCATACCAAGCTAAGGTGAAGGGTTTAAAATTAAATGTCAGATTAAATGTCATGCGTAAATGTCAGAGAAGAAGTCAAAGTCCTCAAATGTATGACAACGCTGTTAAAAAATAAATAAAATCTTGTATTTCGCCCTATGTCGTCGAGGACGCTTTCAAACAAATGTGCACACATTGTTGGTTTTCTCTTTCCCTTGCTCCCCTTGAAGGGACACAAACATGACATCAAAGTCAGAAGTCACTGAATAAATGCTGAAGTGAAATGATCTGTCAGCCCCTCGGGAGGCCGGCTTGTCCACTACAGAGACTTGTACTAACAGGACTCACTTCTTATTCAGCTCTTTGTAGCAGAAGGGACACCATGCTGACATCAGATAGAGCTCAGCTTCTTTTGAGTCACAAAATGAATGGGGGGGATTACAACATCAGAAGGAGACACACTTCAGCCTAAAACACACAGCAGGGAGGAGACAATTGTTTAAACACAACTAAAGATATGTAAAATAGCAGCTCTTAGTGGGCAAACCAGGGAACTGCCCAGATATGTGGATGAATAATGACTATCAATGCTGGAACCTGCATCAAACCATCATACCAGATATTATCCAGACTTTATTTGTTTATTAAGAACATCTTATTTTAAACAAAAGCTAAATCATCTAATCAGATGGCAGAAACAGCAAACATTTAGGTATCTAGATGCAGAGAAGACAACAAGGGCGGAGTTACCATTGGGCAAAACTAGGGCCCAAGTTCCTGAGGGCCCCATAAAACTCCTCTGACTCACTTTTAATGTAGTAGTTTTTTTTTTTTTAAACAAAAATCTTTGGCTAAAATATAAACCAAATTAATTTCAAGCCACAGAGCACAGAATACAACAATGAATCTTGGTTGCTGCGATTAAACCTTTACTTAAGAAACCGTCTCTTGACCCAGATGACTTGATCAATTATAGACCTATATCCAATCTTCCTTTCTTATCTAAAATTTTTGAGAAAGTAGTTGCCAAACAAGTGTGCGATCACTCAAACTCTTAAAACGACCCGGCCGGCGACCTGGTGGGTTTTAAGTGGGGGTATTTTTCAGAATGCATAAAATTCCAGCAGTAACATTTTTACCAGCAGGTGGAGCCATTGCTCGCAGCTCCAAGCTGACACCAAAACTTCCAAGCCCCACAGCTCTGGAAGTGTTATAGCTAGAGGTCAGAAAGTTTCTGCATTTGTGGTTGACATGTTGTAGAACAAATATGATACAATAAGACCTGCATTTTCTCAAGAATGTCTTCATTACTGCTGTTCAAAAAAGACCTATCATTTCCGAGAATAAAAAACAACACTTTGAGTCATGTTTGAACTGATGCAGGTTGGTCTGTGTTCTAGTCACCCAATTTTAATTTAATATATAAGAAACTAGAGGGTGTTAGCTTTCAAATAATGTTTTACACATGTAATTTGGGCTTACAGTTTCTAAATTATTTGCTTTTCCATTTTTGTTATGCAAAATAGGCAAGGATTACGCAAAATGAGGTGGATGTTAAGAGGTTAAACCATAATGAACTTTTTGAAGAGTTTCAGTCTGGCTTTAGAGCTCATCATAGCACTGAAACAGCTCTGGTGAAAGTCACTAATGATATTCTCATGGCCTCAGATAATGGACTTGTATCTGTACTTTTCCTGTTACATCTCAGTGCTGCATTTGATACAGTTGACCATAATATTCTTTTAGAAAGACATGATTATTTTGTAGGAATTAAAAGAACAGCACTAGACTGGTTTAATCGTATCTATCTGATCTATATTTCAGCTTGCCCACGTAAATGATAAATCTTCGTTATGTTCCAGGGTTACCTGTAGAGTACCACAGGGATCAGTGCTAGGACCAATACTTTTTACTATATATATGCTCCCTGTTGGTAGAATTATTTGACAGCATGGGATTAATTAGGCGCGAGCAGCGAAGTGCTGCGAAGGCCTATTGTAATTAAAATGTTTATTATTATTCTCCCCAGTGTCAAACTGGGTCATTTGGAAGTGAAACAAAAGATAAGCCCAAGGCCATGTTATGACTGAGAATTCTGAAACTTGGTCCACGTGTGTAACCACTAAGGATCTAAAAAAAAAAAGCCTATGGGAGCAATGGTCGAAACCCCACAGGAAGTCGGCCAGTTAAAAGGGAGTTTTTCCACCCCACTGTCGCTACAAGCATGCTTAGTGTGGGGGATTGCCTTCGAATCAATGAGTCGATGCAATCAAACTGGTTTTCGTTAGATAGAAAACTTTGAATCAGTTTGACTGGATGATCTGGTTGAACTGTAAAGTAAATGAGATGACATGTGTTCAGAATTTATGAATAAACTTATTGAATTGTTTGAAGGTGTTAGCTTCAAGCATTAGCTTAAGACATTAAGCTAACAAGCCAACACCCCATTTAGAGACGTCAGACGTGCCTCATTATTAAAGGGGCTCTAAGGATTGTGGTGTTCTATATACAGTTCCACACTGAGGGGCACAGTGTAAAAAAACGCACACCCTAGCTGAGGAATTAAAACCTCATTCACTATTTACTAGTTTTGTGCCGATGCCATTTTTTTGCCCCAATACTGATAAACGATACCTGGCTGTGCAGTATTGGCTGACACCGATACCATCTGTTTGAAATTGATGTGTGTGTATATATGAAGAACTACATACTACTTGGATGTAAATTAATTGACATCATAGCTTTGTCGAGCTGCTGCCTACCTTTGTGAAGCAGGAAAAAGACTAATACAAAGTGAATCCAGTAGAACTTTTTATTGCCTACCTGGAATGGGTGACCATGGTTGATTAAACTTTTGGCTCTCAAAATGGTATCGGTGCCCTATTTGTTGGTACTCGCCGTTACCGATACAACCATTTTATTGCTGGATCGGGGCCCCACCCGATACTGGTATCAGTATCGGTACAATACTACAATAAATATTCAGTCATGACTGACAAAGCAGCCAGCAAACTACTAGCTACTCCTCTATCTAATATTACGATCAGCAGGAGCCCTTAGCCATGTCAAAGAACGTAGAGGATCAGCTGTAACAACTTCCTTGGAAAACTTGCACACCTGAGTGTCATGTGTATGATGCTAAAATATGCAGGCTACAAAGCATTCAACATAATTAGTGCAAAGGTTGTTAAAAAAATATAATAATTTCTTGTCACATTTCCATCATGGAAACGTGCGGCAAACAATCATGATCGTCATAGTTGGTGGGTTTGGAGTGAATTTTGTTCTGTTATTGGTGGAAGTAAAAGGCACATTTTGTAAAAAAAATAAATAAAAAAATTGTAATCCAGGAACTAAAGTTGAAAAACATTTCAATAAAAAAAAGGAAAGGAGAGGATCTTTGCTCCTTTATCAAATTAGTTTTTTTTCAAACACAATTTTTTTAATGTAATTATTTTATCTTTAATCTCTACAGTATATTTATTTATTTTTTTTTTCATTTTTGTCAGATTTTATTGTTCATTTTTTCAAATTGCGCTTTATAGACCACAGTCTCTTCACTTCTGAGTCCAGGCTTTTCTCTGGTGAGAAGAAACATTTCTATTGTTCTGTGTGAACATTGCAACAGCATTTTAAATGGACAAAAGCAAGTGTTTGCATTTGGCTCAAAATAATCTGTAAGGCTCAATTTGAACAGAATGCTATTGGTAAAACTCAGACTGTACAACAGAAAATTAGAAACTAAATGGACATATTAAATATGTCAAAGAAATTTGATAAAAATAAAATATAAAAACTAAATCTTAGAAAAAAATGATAGAAAACAGCGAGTTGGTTAGTTTCAAATTTTAATTCACAAAATATGTTTTTCTTTTTCAAATGTCCATTCACGGAACCTGTTTTTTATATGCAATAATAATGGAGCATATTTCCCTGCATAGCTTCACATCACAGCTGCTCATGCCCCCCTACCACCACCAAGTAAGCAGGGACAGTAGGACTGCATCACTTCTCGCACCCTTGCATACGCCTCAATGAGTATAAACTTTAGAAAAATTACCAGAGATGTATCTGCTGCAGTGGTATCCAGCTAAACAACCTACAATGTACTTATTTTATAATTTGCTTGAAGCAAAACGCAAATAATTTAGGTATTTAGTGTGTTTTTTTAACTTATACATTAAGATTTGAACACACAGAGAAAACAGCTTTTTTTTTTAAATCTAGCTCTAGCAGTTTCAGAAGGATTATTCAGGGTTTCTAGCCTCTGAAGATCCCTCAGCAGCACAACATGAGGCTGACATCTCATACTGTCAGCTCTTATCCTCATAGCCACTACGTCCCATTGGAAAAACATCTTGTGCTGCATTATGGCTGAGCAGACATATCTGGGCTCTCACTGTGGGATCTCTCCGCCACGGCCTTTCTCTCGCTGTGATACGGGATGAACAACATGTAAACTGCAAAACAGTGAGGAAAATAACAAACCACGTAGATTACATGAAGAGAGAGAGAGAGAAAAGGCAAAGTTAGAACAGCAAACCCAGACAGAAAAGGAAGAAAGCTTTAAACCACAAACCCTGCCTGCTTTGGTCCAGTCTGTTAAATAAAACAGGTTGTTTTTATGAATATAAATAAGTTGATTTTGTTCTTTTAATACATCATCCTTATTTTTTCTTCGAGATTTGT
Organism: Cyprinodon variegatus; assembly: GCF_000732505.1. Classification (NCBI taxonomy): domain Eukaryota; kingdom Metazoa; phylum Chordata; class Actinopteri; order Cyprinodontiformes; family Cyprinodontidae; genus Cyprinodon; species Cyprinodon variegatus. The sequence goes on from NW_015150715.1 coordinate 11,521, forward strand.
CTCACACTAATATTTCATTTCAGATTAGTTTCATACTAATCAGCATTGTATCCTAAGGCTCTCAGCACTGTGAACCTCTTTGCTTGAGTCTGGAAAGTTGGAAGATCTGAGGGCTGGAGATGATGTCACACCTGAACAATCTATTTTCTCCAATGTTCAATTCAAACAGCAGAGAGAGATGGTAAGAAATAAATAATATACAGCGCTTCGAGTACCACATGAGATAAATGCTGCAGAGAATCTGTTTTCTCCACTGCCATGCAGAAAAGGTTCAGAAGATTAATAAAAAAAAAACTCCAACAAACAAAAACATTTTTCAAGCCTAAATAATATCTTCATACATCTTTGTTTTGCACATTATTTAGTGTATTACACAGGGGTGAAGTTAGCAATAGGCAAAGCTAGGCAGTATCCTGGGCCAAAGGGTTCCTAAATTGGGGATCAGGAGCCTCCAAATAGCAAGATATTTATGTCTCATGAAACATTAATCTCTTATGAAAGACATAAATATAATTCAACCTGGAGAGACACACAGAGCAAAGCTGCAATAAGAAAATTTTTATTCAAGTACATTTATTTACACAAGTTAACCAGACAAATTGGTCAAAATGTTAATATATGGAAAAAGAGCTGATTGCATCGACTCATTGACTCTTCAGCAATCCCTCACACTAAGCATGCTTGTAGTGACAGTGGAGAGGAAAAACTCCCTTTTAACAAGAAGAAACCTCCAGCAGAACCAGGCTCAGTGTGAGCGGCCATCTGCTGAGGCCGACTGGGATTCAAGGAGATGAAAGCAGATTTGAAGATATTAACATAAATGAAATAAGCTCCTTGGTGCTGAAGAGGACTTTGATGCTTTGAATCAACATTCGCTTGGACCTATACCCCATTTCCACTACCCTTGAAAAACCGATCCATGCCGAGACCGGTCCGAGCTCGGATCAGTTAACCAGGCCGAGCTCGGTTCTGACGACCGTTTACACATCACGCTATCTCGGTTCCTCGCCTCCTCACCTTCTAGTGACGATCTGCGGTATTACTGCCAGTATTGAAGGAGGAAATCAAGCAGTTGGTGGTGGTAATGCACCAAAAGTTGTTTGCCATAAAACACAAGAAGAAGACGAAGAAGGAGGGAATCAAGCAAA
>NW_015150715.1:13133-17295 GCF_000732505.1 Cyprinodon variegatus
GGAATAAACCAGAGGGTGAGTGGGGCTGAGAATAGTCTAAGAATGAGGAAGGAGATGTGTGAAAGTTTCCTAAATGAACAGGACCTTAAAAGATGATTGGCTTTGGGTGGAGGTGTGGCCCATGGATAACTGGCTGAAGCTGGACAAGGGACAGCTGGTTCAGGTGAAGCTGATAAGAGTCTTCCAGATTGAATTTTCGGTTAAGGTTCCTACGTCCCAACAAATAAACATGTTAATCTGTTAATCGATGATCTGAAGAGAAATTATTGTATTAACTTATAGAATTCATCAACATTACATAACTAAAACACACTTCTAAGTATGAATCAAATGATTAAGTGTAATGAATGTATTGATTTAAATAGATTTATTTAATGATGTCTATAATTACAGAAATGTCTAATACAGTTATAACATATTTATGCACATTAATTATGTTACTAAAATGAAATCAGTTCCAACTACACTGGATTGGTCCATATAAATGTTCCTGTGCAGAAAGGATCCATTAAGATCACACCAAAAAACATGACATGGGGCAAAGAGACAAGATGAGAAAAGGGAGAGAAGAAGAAGATAATAAGAAGATATCCTTGTTGATATGTCACAAAAAAGTCTACAAATGTAGGAATCCTAATATATTAAACCCCTTTTCAGTTTTATTGTTGTGTTAATAAAACAGGAAGTACTTTATTTTATGTATTTGAGAGCCGGAAGCTGATTATTGATTTAAATAATTAGTCTATGTGAGAAGAAGGTGCTTTCTGGATATCACCAGAGATGAGGAGAATGATGAGTTTTTTGCATGTCATAAAATGAAAACCGTCAGTTTCTCGACATGAATTTTAATTTCCAACATGAATTGCTACGCTCCCCTATAGTGACAGCTTCTCTGCACCTTTCCAGTTTACTCAGCATGTTTCCCTTCGCAATACAGAGGCTGAAAGATGACAGGAAGTTACAGAAGCAGATAAGGAGAGAAGTTTACCAGATATTGTTTGTTTTATTGTTAGTTTGTTTTATTTTCTTCATCCTCGCTGAAACTGATTTACATTTCAAATTGTGATACCATCTGTAAGACCTGCTGTAGTGCATTATGGCTATTAGACTAACTTTAATGTCATTTTGCATACACAGAGTGTTCAGGAAACAACATTTCCATGCATACAGCTTTTCAACGGTGAATGAGCGGCTTACAACAATGAAATGAACATTTCCATGTATAAAGTGCAGCAGTGATCAGAATGTAAACAGTGTAGGAGAAAAGGAAAGCCAGTTTAAAGTCATGGTGCAGAAGGCATTGATATGGATAGGTTCAGTTTAGTGCAAATTAAATAAATATGGTGCAAAATGCAGTAGAAGATCGAGTTTAATTAATTAAAGATTAATGATACAGTTTGTACTGTATGTAAAGTATTCAGACCCCTTTGAATTCTATACTCTTTGCTTCATTTCAGCCATTTACAACATCAAAATACAGTTTGTTTTATTTCTCATGGATGTACAGCAACCCATCTTGAAAAAAAAAGCAAAAATATAACATGATTGTAAATATTCAGACCCTTCGCTGAGGCTTTTATATTTTACTCCCATGCTGTCCATTTCTTCTGATTCTACTTGGGATGTTCAGCTCCTTCCTAGAGTCCAGCTGTGTTTAATTAAACTAATTAGACTTGATTAGGAAGGACTCTCATCTGTCTATATAAGACCTTTCAGCTCACTGTGCATTTCAGAGCAAATGAGAATCATGAGGTTGAAGGAAGAAAGAGACAGGATTGTGTTGAAGCACAGATGCCAATAGCCAATGATTGAAAATAATTTCTGCAGGACTTAAGGTTCCTAAAAGCATAGTGTCTTGTATAATCCTTTATATGGAAGAAAACTTCCTAAACCTTAATGTCCAGCCAAACTGAAAAATCGAGGGAAAAGAAGAACCCAAAGATCACTGTGGCTAAGCTCCAGAGATGCGGATGGGAGAAAGTTTCACAAAGTTGACTATCAGTGAACCCCTCCATCATTCAGGGCTTTATTGCAGAGCGGCTTGACAGAAGCCTGTTCTCAGTGCAAATTCTATAAAACATGCAAAAAGTTTGCCAAAAAACCCACGAAGGAGTCCTGAACTATAAGAAATAAGAATATCTGGTCTGATGAGACTGAGATTGAACTTTTTAGGGGGTAATTTAAGAGGTATGTGTGCAAAAACACACAAAAGACACTGCTCATCACCTGCCCAATAAAATCCCAACAGGGAAACTTAGTGGTGGCAGCATCATGCTATGGGGGTGGTTTTCATCTGCAGCGACAGGATGGCTTGTTAAAGTTGAAGGAAAGATGAATGTTCAGAGATATCCTGGAAATAAAAACTCTTCTAGGTTCCTCAGGACCTCAGATTGGGCTGAAGGTTCACCTTCCAATAAGAGGATGACCCTTAGCACCCAGCTAAAATAACAAAGCAACAAGTCTGTGAGCGTTACTGACTGGCCCAGCAAGAGCCCTGACCTAAAGCCAACTGAGCATCTCTGGAGAGACCAGAAAATGGCTGTCCACCAACCCTCACCATCCAACCTGACAGAACTGGAGAGGATCTGCAAGATAACAGATGGTAGAGGCTCCCCAAATCCAGGTGGGAAAAACCTGTTGCATCTGAACTAGCTCAGACAGGTATTTCTATTCAATACTGAGCAAAATATTTCTTTTTGCTTTTTTGTAAATTTGCAGATATTTTAAACGTTTCTGTTTTCTAATGTAAGACGGAGGGCTGAATGTAGGACCTACGGTCACCTGCTACCTGGGATATCTCATTTACCCACAATGCATTACAGCGTAAACAACATGGCAACATCAGGGTGTCAAGCTTATTAAAAATAAACAGCTTACAGACTTTTTACTGTATTGTATTTACATCGAAAATGGATATTTTTCTATTGCTACAACTAATCATGGATCCCTTTAAATAAAGTGCAGATACTTTGCAGTGAAGTAACTAAATATTCATTTTTAGTTCCCACATTTCTAATAACTGCAAATAACTCAAAAGTAGCAATAAGAATATTTACATTAAGAATATACTATTTATACAGCTGAACCATTGCCCCCTTTTCATTCCTTTTTTCCAGTAGAGTTGTTTGGTTTTCATTGCAAGTAATATAGTATATGTGTACTTCTACAAAACAAACAAGCATTCACTGTATGAGTTTTTGCCCTTTTCGGGACAATTTTTTAGTTGTGTGAGATTTTTTTTGATCCCCATCGTGCGTCCTGCGTTGTGTAGTATGCAGGGGGGTAACGAGGGGCGATCAGCCTCTCGTGACCCCCTCCCGATCAGGAATCATAAGGTCTTGAGAAAATCAAACATGTTTGAAATCTAGTCAGCCCTGTAGAGGTGGTAATGAGCAAATCCTGCTGTTGAAGCAGAGCTACGAGCCGATTTACCAGAACCTCAAGCACTGTGCATATGCAAACAAGGGAGTTCTTCTTCTTCCAGACTGACAAGACTGACCAGCGCCATCTCTCGGCACTGAGTCCAACGTGTTGTCTTTGGTCGTGCAGTGTGAGCAGTTACGCCTGATTTATACTTCGAACCCAGGTTGTCTGTGTGTGTGTCGCAGTGAAAACAGACACCCCCCTCCCACTTCTGCAGACACTCTGCTGCACCTCTCCCCAATTGTAGGGGACTGCAGACACGAAGCCTCTGATTGGTCAAATCTACATCCACTCTACACTTGTTTTGTTTGTAAGACCGCTATTGTAGAAAGCGACTTGTGAATATAGACCAGCTAGAAGAATGAGGTGCGCAAGAATGCTGGGACCCTTTTTCCACCTAGATCCCCGCTCTTTTCAGCCCCCATGTTCCTTTGTTGTCGCACAAACTTGCCCCCACTTCCTCAATGCCTCGGCCGTATCTAGACCCACAGCTAGTTCCTGATTGGCCCTCTGGCGTTGTGGTGTGGAACAACATAGCACAGACAACACTTGCGTCATACCTGTGACAAGCTCACTGCGACACACTGCATCGGGAGGATAATCAGTGCTTTAAATCGCATCAGAGCATCGGGCCGTTCAGTGTAATAACAAACATGGTGAGCTGTGAACTTTAAAGCTGAAGTCTGTAAGTTTTTAAAAATCACTTTTTTGTCATATTGGCTAAAACTGTCCCTATGCC
>NW_015150715.1:19285-21340 GCF_000732505.1 Cyprinodon variegatus
TCTCTTCTCAATGTTACAGACTGCAGCTTTAAACCCTGCCCAGCTTAATATTTCAGCAGAATATTATATAAACTATGGGAGTTGCTGAATCTCAAAACCTTATGAACTTCCAAACTGTAGATGTCCTACTGTGAAACTCGAGATCACGAAACTTTCACAGGGACAGAATACTATAACTGACACACAAGTCCAATCACTCTTCTTACTATGGAGCTAACTAAAGCTGACTTTTATTGTAAAGTAGTCAGGCAGTGTCTCATTTGCAGAACAATGATGGGCAGTCTATCACACACACCTCATCTACTCATTTAGTCTGCTATTTCCACTCTGAATAGAGGGATCATTGAAAGGGAGAGATGAGTAAGTGTCTGTCATTCAGAAAGTTCAGATGTACTTTTATGCAGAGCTCTTATTAACCTGCAGCTCTGACATGCAAGTTACTGACTCACCTGAAATAGAAAGCCTTGGTGGAAAAAGTTCTGGCTTTTTTAAACACCATTTCTTACATTTTTTTTTTCAAATCCTCCTTGAAGTTATCAGAAAACTTTCCAACAAGTTAAGTTTCTCATTTAAAATATGAAATATAAGCCTGCAATTTAAATGGCCAATTGTGGCGGATTCAGACATAACATTTCTTCTTCGACAAAGCATATTTGTTTTTTTTTTTCATTTGAAAGGGAATTTCAAATAGAGTTAATGCAAGATTCTTTTGGAATTAGGTCAGCCATTTTGAAGTCTTCAGATCTTTGTCTGATTCTGAATCCTCTTTGGTAAAACCCTCCATCTATCAGTCTGAGGAGAGATTGCCAGCTCTCATTACCATGTAAGTGGGTCAATGGCAGTCTAGAAGCATTAGTGAGAGATGCTACTGACTGCTGATGACCTCTGATGTGGAACTTACAGTACATCAAGCAAGAGCGAAGCTAAACAATGCGCCCATGCCTGCCAGGGTGTCTGGCTCTTTGAATTGGGGGGGGACATAGTTTGATGAACAGCAATGGTGAAGCAATGCAACCAAGGGTCAGGTAAGAGAAACAGAACTTAGCTCCGTTGACACCCTGTGATCAAAGTCACAGAAAATATGAAAGGAAAACGGTTCTACTTCCACGTCTGCTACGATGTTCTCTAGAGAAATTTTAGTCTTTTATGTGTAAAACCTTTGGGATGGGGCAAAAGGTAACTTCTACTTTTCATTTGCAAAAGAGACTTACAAAAGAAGCTGGCTCTGATTGACAGCAATTGTTGAAGCGGTAGGTTGGATAGCAATTCCTTTTTAATGGATGAAAGTGCAGGTAATTGATTATCTGTCAACAGACTGGCAAACCGTGGCTTCCTAATTAGATTCAATCCTGTGTTTTTATGCTGCGACATAAAAATGACTGGGTTTCCCCAAACTATTAATACACTCTATGAAGAAAAAGTTAAGTCAGGTTTACAGTGGGGCATGACTGCAAACCTGGTGAGTAAAAACTTGCTTCTTCTTGTTTTTAGGCTTGCCTGAACTTCTTTTTGACTTCTTAAAAAAAGCATAAATGCAATAAAGCAGAGATGGAAAAAGTTTTTTCTGTAAGTTCTAACATAGCGAATATTTTCCTCACATGATTGATCAGCAGTTTCTGCCTCTACTGGTGTCCTGAATGCAGCATTAGAATGACTTCTTTATCTATGTATCCAGATGGCATGAGCCATCCCTAACACACCTAATTCATATTTTATTTTATTTTCTTTAAACTGATTGTTTGAATGGAAACATGGCTTAAATCTACCTAAACTGACACATTGTATAAAGAGATCATTCTGGGCTTAAGACACCATGGTAAAACATGGCGGTACCAAAATAATAATACAAGGGGGGATAATTTTTTTTTAGTTCTCATTTTCCCTGTGTTCATGTGATTGTTTAAGTCCACAATGTTTGTCCTCCAAGGCCACCGTAGCAGATCAAGTTCCAGAGCTATGCTAAAAGTTCTTAATTCTCAATTTACAAAAACGGACTCATGTTCTCAACATGCACCTTTTTGACAAAAACACAGGAAGTATGGAGTCGAGGAGAAC
>NW_015150715.1:25431-26146 GCF_000732505.1 Cyprinodon variegatus
GGAGCAAGAAGAACAAATCTTTGTTTATTGGAACAGGAGTGTACTCATGTGTGAACAGGAAGCTTAGTGTGAGCGGCCATCTGCTGAGGCCAACTGGGGTTTAAGGGGACAGAAGCAGACATAGAAAAAGAAGCATAGATATAAAAGGCTACTGTCAACCAGCTCTACAGGCGGCCCCGTCCAATAAACACAGCCAGGCAGACGAGCTCCAAACCAGCTCCCATGTCAGCGGATGAAGAGAGCACATCCAGTTACTCACAGTCAGAGAAACAGGACTACACTGAAAAATAGGCCAAGCTCCAATATTTATAAACAAAGATGCTGATGGCAGCAGCACAGCTGATGTTTCTCTTCAGGATGGAGTCACAGCCAAACAGGAACATATGAGAAGAAGCTACAATGAGAAAGAGCAAAGAGAGCAGAATGTTATAGATTGAACTAACAGATTCTGCAGAGTGGGAGAATAGAGATAGAATGAAGCAGAATTAAGAAAAAGGGTCATGCATTTACCTTCAGTAGAATTAGTTGATTGGCAACAGTGTCTTCATAGGTTTGCCTAAAAAGTTCATAGGACAGGTACAGCTGATCCAGAAAACTGCTCCCCACATCCTCACTAGAACTAAGAAGGTAGAGCACATCAGCCTGGTTCTGAAGTCCTTACAGTGTCTCCCTGTAGCTCAGAGAACAGACTTTAAAATCCATTTAAAAACATTTT
>NW_015150715.1:26776-32815 GCF_000732505.1 Cyprinodon variegatus
CCTCCCAGATTACTCAGGTCTTCTAGTTCAAGCCTTCTCTGTACAACCAGAGCTAGAAACAAAACATACAGATTAAAGTGTGTGGTCCAAATGTTGTATTTGCTTTACTATATGTCATTATTAGGTTTTAAACTTTACCTGTTTTTGTTCTCTTATATTGTGTTTCAATTTTAAGGTTTAATTCATGTAAAGCATATTAAGTTGTCTTTGCACTGAACTGTGCGATTCAAATAAACTTTCTTTGCCTTGAGAGTTGAAGGAAAACTAAGATATTAATAGTGTTAGCATTCAGATATGACTGAATGCAAATTAGAATTAGTTTATGCACAATACGTCATATGTCAATGTTACTTTTGGATTGTGTGTGTGAATTATGTTAACAATAAATATTACTTTCACAGTACAAAAACCGATGAATGATATGTTTGTATGTATAAGCTTTACAGTAAAAGTATAAACTGTTAACTATCTGGAAAGCTAGTTTATGACATTAGTAAAGGCAGAATAATCATGTTCAATCACTCTACTGTCTCTTAACACTGGGGAGAGTATATAAATCTTTTCCTATTTTCCGTTGATTAGTTCTTTTGCTAACATGCTTGTCAATTATCGATAAAACTTTTCTTAAACCATTGCTAATCTAGACATTTTCTACTTTTTTCAGTAAATACGGTTCCATTAAGATGTTTTGCAGAATGTAAAACTCTTTGTGATGCAGTGGTTGGTATGGAACACTGATCGTTGATGAAATTTAATGTGGTTCCCCTAGTCAGGAGGTTGTCAACCTCTGGTGTAGAGAATGGGATATTTTAGGGCTTCAATTATTTAAATTAAATCCAATTTGATAAATGTAACAGATATGTAAATAATGCAACGAAGCCTCCTTGCATTGCTCTTCTGGATTATTTAAAGAATCTTGTTCTTATACATGAGCATTAAATAAATAAATACGCTATATAAAGACCCACTCATCCTGCTTCCTCTGTGTATATAGGGATCAGCTAGCATAGAACCACAGAGACCAGGAATGGAGTACTCAGTCTCACCATTATTAATCAGTATCAGAAGAGCAACTGTGGTCATGGATGCCTTGTTAACTCATGCTGCAGGGACACTAAGAATCGTGGTTTATCACTTCCTGAGTTTAAAAAGGAAAGCTTGAATTTAGCCTAGCTGAGTCCAGCAGACTCAGTAACCCTGCTTGGCTGCGTCGCCCCGTGGGACATCATGCAGTGAGGCTGGAAGCCTCTCTGACACACGCACAGCGCTGCTGTCACAAAGATGTATAGACCTCAAAGGGAAGGCATTCAGGGCGGAAAATACTTTTTGGAACAAGAATACTCAACCAAAGTAAGCCACACACTGCTGCTGAACAGCATAAATAGATATTCTTTGTTTTGAAAAAATGGTTTTACAGGATTTTCCCCTCAGCATCTCAAATATTCATAATGCAAACCTGTTTCAATTGTATGAAATTAGATAGAACACACAGAACCAATGCAATGGTCCTGACATGAAAACAATGTTTTAGACTGATAAAGGCCAGGACATACCTTTCAGATGTTTTCAGTTAAATTTTTTCTAATACAATGACATATGTTAGATCATTAAACAACTGTTTATATCATATAAAGCAAATCCAATAAAAAGGAAAAAATGCAGTTTTCAAATGATTACCTTTATTATGAAAAAAAAAATCCGGCTATTTATACCAACCAGGCCCTTTGTTGGGATCCAGAGGCTTGCCCACCAGAGGGCGCCGAGGATCTCTTCCTGATTGTTTTTGTTTTTCTGTTCTGGAGTGCTGTCTACCTTCCTCCACTAGAGGGTGTACTGGATCTCCTGAACCTGGAGCTGTTTTCACCAGGTGATTATCATCTACTCATCAGGGGACCAGTATTTAAGTGGACTGTGGACAACACTCCGACGCCAGAGTGTTTTGTTAATCATGGAAGAAACCTGACTGAACCCTGGGACTCTGGAGGAGTCTCCATTGCTGAACTCTGCCTGCCGCATCTCAGGAGCTTTGGAGGAGCTCATCATCTGAAGCCTGCCAACCTGCTCTAGACTGAACCCTGGAAACTCTGGAAGAGTCTCCCGTGCTGAAGTCTGCCTGCCGCATCTCAGGAGCTCTGGAGGAGCTCATCTTCCGAACCCTGCCTTCCTGCTTCTGGCAGCCAACCAGAAGATCAACATTCTGAATCTGCCTGCCTGTTCTCTAGGTGAAAACTTAGAACTACCCAAGGACCTCAGTCCTTGGGTAGTTTGAAGCCTAGCCTTACTGCTGCCTAGCCATCTGCTAATCCCTCTGCCTCCGGACTCTTCTGGCTTCCTCACTCAGTCAGAACCATATCAGATTCTTGTGAGGCCAGCCCTGGACCTGTACAAGCGTCAGCACAATTCCCTGGATTGAGATTTCTCAAATAAACTGTTGAACTTTTAACCCTGTCTCCGTAGTGTTCTGCTTTTGGGTGTAGCTTCCTATAACCCATCATGACACCCTTGAGAAAAAGTAATTACCCCATAGGCCTTATACCTGCTTGTGTCACAATCATCATCCATAACTAGCAATGGTTATTTTAAATCCTTGCTGAAGGATTTTAGCTTACTTTGCAGAACTGGACTGCATAAAAGTCAGATCAAAGTATTCCAGTAGTTTTAAGTCTAGTAGGCCACTCAAAAACAATTGGTTGTCTAAATAAACATTGCGTTAGATAACAACCTAATGGGTGTATATTATTTTTCAGGATTTTTTGTGGCTGTTTTTTCTCAGTCGTTATGCTCATCCCTGTGATTTCTCTAAGTATGGAGAGTCATCAAGCTTTAGGCTTTGTTTGAATTTTTTTTTGTGCCCTACTGAAAAATTATATTGGAGTGATTTTGGAGGGCTTGCTAGTCCTGGAAGGGTATGCCATTGTTTCATGTTTCTGCGTTTTGATGAAAAGTTGATAATAGGAAAGGAAAAGGTTAGGAGAACCTGGTCATTCAACCTATATTTCCAGTTTATATGTATTTTGCAATTGATTATCTGTTCAATGGCTTGCTAATACAACTAGCAAATAGCCAATCATGTGGCAGCAACTGACTACATGCTGGATATATTGAACATAACTTGCTAATGCTCAGCCCAAATATCTGAAAGTGAAAGTAATGGGATTTTGAACTTGCTATTCTTGGTGTTGCCAATGATCTATTGGGATTTTCATGTACAACTGTCTTTCAGATGTGTGAAGAACAGCAGAAAAGACAGGGTGTTGCAATATAAATATTTATTGAAGATTTTAATATAATTGTCTGAACTAGAGGTATAAGTAAACCAGGCTGGTATCAGGACAGGATAGACAGGATCGGCAGGCAGTGTATAAAACCACTGGAATATCAACCTCATGGAGGCAGCAAGACAATCTGGCTGGGACTGAATGTGAGAGGCAGGTATTAACAGGCAGGATAACAGTTGGGGGAAATGTGGGTTATTAGGAGAGATAAATTTGCATCTACTCAGTCCAATTAGCTGGGTGGAGCAAAGCAGATTGGCATTTAGCCAACCAGGTCTAAAAAAACAAAACAGCGATAGGCTGTGGGACAAATGGACCATTTTACAGAGCTTCGATTGTCTCAAGACTTGTTTGCTAATCATGGTGTCTCACTCCTATGGCTTCCACATTCACCTCAATCCTAAAGAGCGGCTTTGAGTTCTGCTTGAATAGGATAGGCCTATAGAGATCATGGACATGCAGTCGACAAATTTAAGCCAAATGTGATACTAGTGGTTTGTGTTGAAGCCAAACCATGATGACAGTTTTGAAGGCAAAAAAGAATCCCACTTGGTAGCACTAAAAAGCTATTACTATATGTAGGGTACAGTTATATCAAATTCTCTTCTACGTGTGTGGCATCAACTGCCTAAAAAAGTTTTACAGTCAGATGAGCACCATCTGCTTTGTTATTTTATTCTGCATGGTGTCTGCTTGTGAAACAACTTATGACAGTTTTGAAGTGATCACAGCAAATTGGCATGATAAACATCTTCTAACTACCTGTCTTGATGCTACATACCTCCATTTTTAAAGTGCTGACACTCAATTATAGCTTTCACACCAGGTAAAATACATTTCCTAAATAGATCCCTGCATGAAATGCCATCAGGGCTCCCAGTCCTGGCCACCAAGATCAATAATCTCTGATCCATACTTATACCAGCATCCTCACATAAGCCCTTCTCATTACCGTTGTTGGGATCACCATTGATTACAATAATTCCCACAGCCGCCAGCCCTAATCTTTTCCCTCACTTCTCTTTGTCACACCCTAATCCATACTACGATCTCAAATGGGATCCTAATTAACATTTAAGATTTACTGTGGTTGTTAGTATAAACCACAGCCATCTTAACCTTCCTTCTCCTCTTTTATTATAGAGGTTTTTTTCCAACCGCACAACTCTAGAACTGTGTCATTTCTTACATATTTATGAAAAATTATATAGCTTTTGCTTTTATCCAAAGCATCTTGATCTTTTGATTTGCACAGAGATAAGCAGATAAGGAACAATTTGAAAGATTTAGTTTGGTTCAAGGACACATTAGAAGATTAAAGAGGTGGAGAAAAGGCTCTGTGTTTTTTGATTGGAACAAAACAACAGTTAACTGCTGAGATGCAGTGATCAACACCCCCTGATATGAATTGGTATGCCTGTGGTGTTGATACAAGCCATTTTATTTCCTAATAAACCATCAATTTGATTAAGTGGATTACACACAGCCAGTATGTTGTGCTGTTTGCCTCTGTGTTCTAGAAATGTTGTTTTTAGGGATGTCTATCTAGTGTTAAACTGGAGAGTTTTTTGCTCAGTGCTAGAGATTTCTGCAGGGTTTCTTCAGCCTATGCATCATGTACAGCAGTCTGGACTTCCTTTCCTACCCTGTGTTACCGGTGTTACCTCAGGGTACCAAGAGTCAAAACGGGATGTGTTTCCTGTGAGGGGTCGGTTTCCGTGGGAGGCCAAAAGGCTTGTGAGTGTTGAGGTTTTAATGTTTTTATTGGCGTGCATTCTCAATTTAGTTGTTTGTTTCCTCGTTGATACAGTTGATCATAATATTCTTTTAGAATTACTTGAATACTGTTGCAGACTTTTCCTGCTTAGGAGACTAACGTCTTTTGGAGTGCAGGGGGCACTTCTAAAGACCGTGAATGAATCTGTTGTGGCATCAGCCATCTTCTATGGAGCTGTCTGTTGGAGCAGTGGCTTATCTGTAGCTGAGAGGACGCGGCTGGATCAGCTGATCAGGAAGGCCAGCTCTATGATTGGATGCCCTCTGGACTCAGTGCAGGAGGTGAGAAACAGACGGATCCTAGCTAAATGAACATCTCTGTTGAATAATGTCTCCCATCCCATGCATGAAGCTGGTGCTGAACTGGACAGCTCCTTCATTGACAGACTGCTGCACCCTAAATGCACCAGGGAACACTGGTGCACCACTGTTCCCAACAACCTCAATAAGTTGTTACATGTCACTGTCATTTTGCACATCTCTGATGTTGCTGCTATTTTCATATATCCATGACTGGAAAAATGTCCATAGCTGTATATTGGTGATAGATTCTTTAGGTTGATAGCATTATATTATTAAAACAATTTACAGTACGGTATTTTATTGTTTATCTTTTAACTCTTAACTATTATGTTATTCTTATACAGTTTTCTAAGGTCCATATTTGTGTGACCATTTCTTCTAGAATATTGTTGCTGCTGTAACACCAGAATATTCCCATTGTGGACAATAAAGGGATTTTCTATTCTATTCTTTTCTATTCTATTCTATTTGAAAGTAAAAAATATTGGATTTATTTTTTATCAAGGCCCTGTCATTTAAATCCCATATCAAAGAGGTTTCTAGAACTTCCTTTTTTCATCTGAGGAATATTGCAAAGATTAGAAGTCTCCTGTACAGCAGTGATGCTGAGAAACTAGTCCATGCATTTGTTTCTTCAAGGCTGGACTATTGTAATTCTTTACTATCAGGAAGTCCACAAACTGTA
>NW_015150715.1:34627-38545 GCF_000732505.1 Cyprinodon variegatus
TTACAGCACAAGGCACATTTATATTTTTATTTAAAGGGTTTTTTTTTTTTTTTTTATTTAAAGGGTTTTTAGAAAGGTTATTATTAAAAGTATATATGTATTGTGTGTTTTTTAGTATTAAATTTCCTGTTTTTGTACAGTGATGGTCTATGTTGCTCCAGCGGTTTGTGTTTTTTTTTCAATTTGTCCCTGTTTATGATTCTCTTGTCCATTTATCCCTTGTGATGACGAACTGACTGCTCTCTTTTTCATTTGTTCTTTTTTGGTCGTTCGCCTTAATCAAACCCCCCAATAACATTGTTAGTTGGTAAAATACCTTGTATTGACCCTAATTGTAGGAAGTGTTCAGTGGTGATTACGAAATATCGTTTTTTTCCTACCTGATTGCAGTGAAACCTCTATTTAAGTGCGTAGTTTAAGGTTTTGCAGGTTTGCGGCCTTTCACCCAAGTATAAGGATTTGTTTTTGGAAGAGGGAAAAGACCAACTGTTTCAATACAAATTAATAACAGGAACTTCATCACCGACTCTGTTTCATCTATGTGTGAACTGCAACACCTGGATAGTATTCTTTTTGTTGACGCAGCGAAAGGTGAAAGAACAGGAGCTTGGTGCTCCCACATTTCGCATCAAGATTGAGCCAGTTTCTCGACCAGGCCATTAGTAAAAACCTTAATGGAAGGGCTGCACAGAGGACATTTGGGGGAAACAAGATAAGGGCATTTTTCCTTTGATTCCTTTATAAACATTTAATATTTTAGAGCATCCTGTTTATGTCTTTACTAAGGGTCCCGAAAAGGGAAAAAGTAATAGAAAGCAGTTAACAGATAATGTTTTGGTTTATAAAGTATAAGCTGTTAAGGAAATATTGCAGAGATTATTTTGGCTGCCTTTTGTTCAAGAACCATAATGTCCCTGTGAGGATCTATGGGAGAGCTGAATAAACTAAAAGGAACAAAAACTGTAATTATCTAATCAGTATTTTACTTATATAAGTTGTCATAGAGAGGAATCACGATGTAGTTCAGTCCTCTGTAAGTGAAAGTCACGATCTTGCTCATCTTTTTCAGTAATTGGAGCTCCCACCCACATGTCCACATAAACAGTTGGCCTTGTTAAAGGAGACAGAAAGAAAAAATCCGTGGACATTCTTCCCACGGTCTTCACACCACAGGTTCACAGACACTAGGAAGAATAGACAAAAAGAGAAACTAATGAACTGAGATAGACTGTATGGAGCAACAAGTCCATTTGCAAGTTTATTGCATATCAAACAGACCGAGAACACAAATTTGCCTTCCCCTAAGATCCCGTAATGCCGTGTGAACATTCACTTACTCGACAGCGTGGGGAGGATTCATTTATGCTGTGGAAATGAGGTGCAGTGAAGTTCTAAACGACTCTGGAAAGAGCTGCAGGACTTTTTTCCTTCTTCCAGTAGAGAATGGGGTAGATTTCTACATGGAAGGTCAGTTTTATTTCTCATTTTAATTGCTTTCACATTCTAGCTCACACACAAATGCTGACTCTACCCAGATTATTAAAAATAAATGAAAAGTGAGATTCTGTGCTATAGTGACTGAATGGAAAATGATCAAGATCGTCCAAATTCCAAGACAGGGGTTGGTCAAAACAGTCAAAGACAATTGAAACCCAAGGATTTACATAGACTGATGTCATCAGGACAAAGCCGTATGCTCCTCTGTGTGCTGAGAGTCGATTTTCTGCTAGCAGTGCCTTTCCCAGCCACACGGCAGAAAAGTGCTCTGACTGCAATAATATAAAATGAGGTCTTAAAAACAGTTTTATGTTCATGCAGACAGTATTGAAAGAATAATAAAAGAAATTCTTTACAGGCCTACTTTATTCAAGCCCATTTTCACCTTCTATGGATGAAACTATGGCAACATGGTGTTGGTTTTACTGTTGTCCAGCTTGATTTAGTCTGGCATTGATTTCAAATTTGTGCTGAAGAGGTTAGCTGTGTAGAAATAAGGTATTATTAGTCAATTTTATAATCGTATACCAATGATCACAGACAAAATACCCAAGTGAGATGCAAATCAATGACATATCCGGCGTTCTTATCCCCCTGTTGTTTACCCTGTTGACACACGACTGCATCCACAGGTTCACCACCAATCACATCCTGCAGTTTGCAGACCACACCACGGTGCTGGGCCTCATCAGACGACAACGACCTTGGATGGATGGTGAGATTGCTTTGATAATTAAAGCAAATAAACATACAGGAAGACAAAGTGTGATAAAGGAGCAAAGTTGCTCTCAAAACCTTTTATTTATTTAAGGGGTTAGTTTACAATTTTTCATATTTCTGTTTTTGTTACTTGCAACAATATAGGAAAATAACTAACTCCATATGATCTTTGCTATTCGTTGAAACACATATAAGGTGTTCAAAGTGTAAGAATACCTTTATGACACTGTATCATATTAGCTGAATACCTTAAATTAACCTGGCCTCTTTCTAAGCAATGACTAGGCCATTTTGCACAGCACTGAATGTAAAATTGTTATAAGACTTAACCGCTAGTGTTAAAAAGCAAACTAAAGAATGATTTCATATATTTGCTGTGTCAGCTGACTCAGAGGGCCACTGTATGATTCCACAGCTATTGCTTGACTCCAGTTCTCATGGATCTCCAGGGAACACTTAGGCTGTCATATCTCATCTCATCACAGCCTGGTTGTCCCATATGTCTCTGAGGCAGGTGTCCTCCCCTCTGTCACCTTTGTCCCCCACAGCTTCCCTTCCTACCTGGAAACGAGAATATATTCCACACAGCGAGGCTTTATACCCAGCAGGGACAGTGGCTATAAATATATATATATGTACCACATATGAGACAAAAATTGTCTTTCTTTGGTGATTTCAGCATTTTGTGTTACTTACATGTATTGTTTATGTGTTCAATCATTTTACAAAAGAAAAGAACTAAAAAATAAGTCTCATAAAACTAAACAATGACTAACTCTGTGACCAAATTGCTTCCTTTAAATAAATCTAATTCAAACACTTGGATGCCATCGTCAGATGCAGATATTTTATGCCTCCGCAGCACCTTTCTTAATGCAGTTTTTTTTCCTTTGACTGATAAATTAAAAGGCTGGTAAAGCAGGAGCCGAATGGTTTTCTGTTCTGAAAGGAGATGGTTTATTGAGTTAAGTTTTTTACCTGCTGGGAAGCTGTCAATATGTCAAAGTCCAGAAGACTTCCTTTGAGTTGTTGCTCTATTCCATTCAACCTGTTAGTGAACAAAAGGTCATGTTTGTGTATTTTGACATGGTGAATGTCTACTGATTGCTTTTAGTGTTGTGGAAACTCAATCACATAAACATTTCCAGTCTATAGTCCTTAAAGGTTTGGCCCACCGGATAAGTAATGATAATATTTTAAGCAATTTTCTATTTCCAAAATGTCCCCTCAGAGGATAGTCGCCATATTTCCTTTAATTTCCAAACTTGAAACCTTTTTAACATTCTGGGAGGCCAATCCTGGGACAGATGTTTGAGTTGGATGTCTGAGTGTGAACGTGACCTGGATATTGATCATTAGTGTGTGCCATTTAAGGTGAAAACGGCACTGACTGAAGATTTAAAAGCCTTTGTGCAGCAAAGCTGATGATTAATACAACTTTCTGTTTTAATAAAAAAAAAAATCCCTTTTCAAATCATTTTATAGTCTTTACTGAATGCATTAGCAATGTTGCCTTATTGAATTTTTACAGAGATGCTTAATCTTGTCAAATGATTTGATACATCCTTTTAAGGTTTTGGTTATAGTACAGTTTCTCCTAATAATCTTTAATTATCTGATAGACTGACATAAAGAATGCACATAAGTAAAGTAAAAGTAGGTTATAAATCCATCTTCTCCTGCTTATCCATCAGGGTCGTG
>NW_015150715.1:40711-42198 GCF_000732505.1 Cyprinodon variegatus
ATCCATCTTCTCCTGCTTATCCATCAGGGTCGTGTTGGGGCTGGTGCCTATCTCCAGCAGTTTATAAGGCATGGTGCACCCAAGACACATTGCTGGTCCATCACAGGACAAAACAGAAACACACATCTAAGGACCATTCAGAAATAACAGTTAACCTAACAGTCATACTTTTTTGACTGTAGGAAGAAGCATGAGTACAGTTAGAGAACCCACAGGGAGAACATGGAAACTCATTGCAGAAAAACCCTAAGCCATGAATCGAACCCGGGAGCTTCTTGCTGCATGGCAAGAGTTCCTGACACTGCTCCACTGTTTTAAAATGTATACGCCTTGTGGATTATACATTTGAAA
The DNA here is from genome assembly GCF_000732505.1 of Cyprinodon variegatus. Taxonomy (NCBI): domain Eukaryota; kingdom Metazoa; phylum Chordata; class Actinopteri; order Cyprinodontiformes; family Cyprinodontidae; genus Cyprinodon; species Cyprinodon variegatus. The sequence continues at coordinate 41,063 of NW_015150715.1, forward strand.
CAAATTTGTTATTATTTTTGTCAGCCCCCCCTTTTTTTTTCTTACAACCTTAAAGGGATCCAGGATTAGATGAACATTTTGGCCTAAATATGTTGCATTAGCTCTGGTTCATCAGCTTTACTAATATGTTTAATTCCAACAAATTTCTTTACTATCTGTTACTAAGATACAGTCAGGTGTGTCTGTTAATGTAAAATAAGGTAACTGCTCCATAAGAGAGGTTTTCAAAGTCACTCCTCAGAACCCACTGTCTGCCTGCTTAGGTATTTCCCTACATTAAGAAACAGGCATTTGCAGCCTTTAATGATGCTTGGCAGGAATACAATAATCAGCTGAAGCTGAAAGACATTTAAAACAGTAAAGGTGAGTCCTGTGTTTGAAAACCACTGCTGTATAATAATAGTTGGCTCTGACTGAAATTCTTACATACTAGGTGGGAACGAATGTCATATTGTGAATGAATATTTTGTTCTCTACAAAGTTGATTGTGCTGACAAAAAAATCTCACAAAAATCATCAACAGAAATCAAATAAAAATTTTTTCCATGGGGTCATCGGTCTCCACCCATGAGGAATTAGCAAATACTGGTGTTCTCTGGTTAATGCAAAGCATCCTGCATGGTGCTGGTACACAGATGGGGGTGTTAGCCCCAATTTGTGGAAGTCGGGCCCTCATACTATCCTCATGGAGTCAGTTTCTGACCACTTGTGCAGACGCATGCACATTTGAGGCCTGCTGGAGGTCATTTTGCAGAGCTCCTGCAATGCTCCTCCTGTTTCTCCTTGCACAAAGGCAGAGGTAGCATGCCACTGCTGGATTGTTGCCTTCCTACAGCCTCCTCGTAGCGCCTCCAGCCTCTGGACACTATTCTGACAGACACACTTCTTTGCCACAGCTTGCATTGATGTGCCATCATGAGCTGCACTACCTGTGCCACCTCTGTGGGTTGTAGAGTCTGTCTCATGCAGCCATGAGTGTGACAGCACTCATCAAAACATCAGCCAGAAAGCATAGGTACTGAGAAATGGTCTGTGGTCTTAGTTTTTGTTGCTAAGTAAGTGTAGGGCCACGAAGGAGGCTATATTAGACAATAAAACTGCTTCAGCAGGATCAGCTCAAGGCTTTTAACTACAGT
>NW_015150715.1:43230-47363 GCF_000732505.1 Cyprinodon variegatus
TAACCCCAAACAAATTCCTTTTCTCCTGTGAAATTATTTAATCTATTTATGTGTAATCCAAAAATAATTTCAGTAGTTTTTTGTGTACTGTAAATATAACTAAATAAAAATAAAATGATTTGCATCTCGCTCATAATGAACAAACCAAAAACAAGAAATCTCATGCCATGTCAGCTGAGTTGTAGAATCCTCTTCCTATAAAGATTTAATTCTCTTTGAATAAGTGCTGATAATTTTTTAATAAGATCCTCATCAAACGGACATGCAGTGTTTGTTTTAAAACGCAATGTGTGTAAAGTACCTAGTCAATTATGTAATTTTTTTGTGCACAATTCTACGACAAAAATCTGACTAAATCAGGAAATAGAACAGATCTGATTGGCTGTAAGGAGAGCGGAGACAGAGGAGAAGAAAACCTGCTACCAACCAGGTCAGCTCTGGGGAGAATGTTACTACGTTGACTAAAACAGAGGTTGAGGAAACTCTCTTTGTCAGACTTTCCCTGTTTTCAGGTTTAGAAAACAGTTTTCGGTAAACCTGCTTCATGAAACGGACCCCAGTTATCAAAATGGGTTTTATGGTTATTTTACTGTTTTGTTTTTACTACGTATGTTATTTTACTGTAATGTCTCATTTTAACTATGTATACTGTTTTTATTATACGGTTTTGTTTTAACTATGAATTTTGTAGCACTTTGAGATTTTTTTTTTAAATGTAAAGTGCAATACAAATAAAATGTATTATTATTATTATTATTAAAAGTACATTTATAGTACGGTATATGGTTTAATGGACAAGAGGCACAAAGTGCTTTACTTTTTAACATTTTAGAAAATCTTTCCTTCCACTTCAGATTTTCAAAGTGCTTTTCAATGTTAACTTACACAAAATTCCAGTGTAAAAGACTAAGGTTTGTGGTTTTAAGATGACAAGAAATGGAAGAAATGACGGTGAATATTTTTGCATGGCATTTTATGCATCTCATTTCCTTAACAAAGGTAGAGTAGTTGTAAATCTCCTAACAAGATTTCCAAATACTTTTCTCAAGTTAGTACATATATTCCAATTTGAGCTTCATTAAAACCAGGTTTGGGTGCTAAAACTAATTTCATATAAGCGCTCTGGGTTCCTGAATATCTAATTGCTCAACTCACATTTTTAAATATTGATTTTAAAAACAAAACCAACATTAAATGTTTAAAACACTTGGAGGAGATTCCTGGAAAAAGAATCAAAACTTAATTACTTCTAAGTAACATCTGCATCTTAGTTAAACTTTCATGCTAAGTGATCGTGCAATAGTGAAATCACTAAGCACTCAAAGGGTGTTATCTAGATGCAGAGTTCTAGTTAGCATCTTTAAGTTTGCCAGCCATTGGGAATCGTTATCTAATGGGCAACAGGAAATTTGTTTCATAATGATCATAATGCATGAATTGCCTCTCAGCTTATAACTAAGTTGGGAGTGAAGTCACCGGTTGTGCATGACTACGTAATTTCTTCAACCACTAAATCGCTGCACATTGGGTTTAATGTGTATGTGGCAACTATAGCTAGTTTATTAACTCAGTTTGATTTGTGTTATTAGGCTTAATCCTCTCCTGTACTTATCCACGGATCGGTTTCTTCCCCATCTAGCTGTTTTCTTTATAAGTCAGTCTGAATAAACAGTACAGCGGGTTGTCCCTTGTAGCCTTGTGTTTGTGTCACATGCAGGACAACCTTTTGCACATTGCTTTGGTACTCACTTGTAATGGGAAGTATCTGTGTAAAGAGTGGTTGAAACAAACCAAAACATAATGACTTCTCAAGGAAAAAGCCCATAACACTGTGGTGCTGTCTGCAAGAACTCAAATAATTAAAAGCTATTTTTGCAGTCACATCAGCCACAGTTCAGTGCAGGTATAGTTACAGAGGCTGTGTGGCTCAAAAAAATGTTTCCGCAAGCAAGAAGAGCAATAAAGTCAACTGCTAGACAGAAAAAAGTCCTGGTAATTTTCAACCCTGAACAATTTTAATAGAAACTCTCGACATTTGCACAACAACATAAAAACGACATCCTAAACACCAAATTTATACTATTTATATTCCAAGTGAGATAAATTGGAGTCTTGTGGGAAATCATGGTGACTAATTGTTCAGTACCAGGTAACCAGGTAACTGTTATGAGGTTGTATCAACCACTTTCTTTAGTCCCTCGGTTTTGACTTAATCCCTGACCCTCAAAATCTGGGTATGTAACAGCAGACACCTTAGATTTTCCTCTGAAAGGATGGATTTAACTTGTCACAGAGACAGCTTCGGTTAATCCTGTCTTGGTTTGGTTTGGGGTCCCGTGGTGATTTGTTGCTGTCTGTTGGCTGGGGTGTCATTACATATGGCTGTTTCCTTGCTGTATGGTTTCGGTGAGGGGAGGCTGTGTCGAGAGCAGGCTCTGTCTAGAGGTCCTCTTTCTCACTTGTCACTGAAGCGGAGCTGTCTTGCTGAGATGTGCCACTGTGGGAAGATAGTTGAGGCATTTATATTTGAGACACATGTCCTGTGTAGTTCTGTTGCTCTCTGGAGGGAGCCCATGCTTGGGTTTGTGGTGGGTGGAAGCCTCATGGTTTCAGGTTTGGGATCTGTTAGGGGAGGATTATTTCGTCCTATGCTCTGTTTGGCTAGCTTGTTGGGATTCTGTTGGTCCTGTTTCTGGAAGGATGGGTTCGGGGTCATTGTAGATGGGGGTTTGGGGTATTGCCCAAGTTTACCAAGGCAAGGGCAGCACTCGACCCTCTTCTTGACTGGTTGCTTTCAATGGTTCGCTCTTCTCCACCCCAGAGAAAGTGACCTTCCTGATAAGGGGGCTAGTAACCCTCTAGAATATTGTTAGCTTAGAGGGTTGGTGCAGATGTGCAATGTGTGTCATTACATTATTTGTAAGGAGGGAACCTGTAATTGTGACTCTGTGCCTTTGTGCATGTGCCCGCTTCCTTGTCAGGTCACACACCCTCATGTAGCTTAGATGTTTGGATCCAAGTTGATTGTTTGTTCCTGCTTTTCTGTTTATTCTGTTCCATCTCTCCCACAGGTTTAAAATCAGACTCACAGGATGTTATCTTGTATTCTCTTTTATCCCTCTCTTCATTTTTATCACCTCTCTCTTCTAACATTTTGCCTTACCACTCTCCCTTTTTTGTTGTTGTTTCTATTGCTGTGTCTATTGTGTCTGAAATAATCCCAAAATATATTCCAATTAAGTTTTTTGCATATATACCTAAATTAATCAGACATCATAGTGAAAGCAGTAATGCTGCTTTTGTTAAAGTTAATCTGTTTGGTAGATATCTTTCTTCTTTTATAGTGACCTCAGAACCTTGGACCTAATATTCAAGCCGACAGATCTAGACAATTTTCAAACACCTTAGACTTAGACAGACTTTATTGTCATTTTGTACACACAGGGTGTATACAAAACAAAATTTCGTTCAGTACAGCACTCAAGACATTTCCATTTCTTAAAATGCAGCCATGATCAAATGTAAACATGTTGATCAGATGTAAACATAAGACTGAGGTATGATTTAGTTTTTCAACATTCATTTATTTATAATTTTTTTCCCCGTTTTATTCAACATTCAGTCTAAACAAGCTTTATTAATACAAAATACAGCAAGTGGCTGGTTGTTAGCGGGGCTGATAACAGGATTCTTTGGTAAAGAGTTCAGTCTGATCCCAGAGGAAGGGAAGAAATCAGAGAGGGAGATTGTCTACCACTTGTGGCTGTAGCGGCTTCCATAGTTCAAGACTATGACGAGCTGTTGGCAGCTGATGCCATGAAGGCATCCGTAAGGGAATATCCAGAGCCGAAGTTGAATCTGAACCAGGTTGATAGACCAGAAGATTAGAGAGGCAAAGAGGTCCCGAGGGAGAATCCAAGCTGAGGTCAATAATAGTGATGCACCGATACCGATACCAGTATCGGCAGGGCCCCTTCCAGCACTAAAATGTTGGTATCGTATTGGCGAGTACCAACAAATAGGGCAGGGATACCATTTTGAGAGCCAAAAGTTTATTCAACTATCCTCACCCAGGCAATAAAAAGTTCTACTGGATTCACTTTGTATTAGTCTTTTTGCTGCTTCACAAAGGT
>NW_015150715.1:48177-49893 GCF_000732505.1 Cyprinodon variegatus
ATATAGTATTAATAGTAGTGCAGGAGACAGTTTGTCCGGGGTGATCTTTTTTTGGGGGGGGCTCAGCTTCCTGACAGCTTGGTGGATGAAGCTTTCTGTGAATCTGGTGGAGCGGGCAAGAGCCTGAACAGACAGTCAATGAAAACACACACACATGCACAGACTGTCTTTCTGTCTGTCTGTCTGTCTCTCTCCTTCATGCATGCACATGTCCTGCTTTAATCCAGTTTCTGACGAATGGAAATGGGGTGAATTTGTCCAGAGGAGGTCCGTTGAGGTCCACAAACAGCAGTGAAGACCTGATGTCTTTGCGCAATCTGTTCCGCGTTGCCCGTGTTATTAACTGCGGAAAAGCACATGGCTAATTTGCATACGCGAACAGGATTGGCTGGCTCCACTTTGCAAGAAACAGAACATATTTGTGAATAAAGGTTTTGAATTTTAATACTGGACATGTTGAGACATAGTGACCATTAGTGACAAAAAGATATTTTACGTTAGATTTTTTTGACACAGTTTAAGACCCCCTTTAAATTTTGCTTTTGAGCCCCCCCAGACCCCCCCCCTATAAATTTGGAGGCTAACACACATCCTTCTAGCAGTGTGTACAACAATAAATTAGTGATTCGAGCTCAAATCATTGTCAAACAGTTCATTCTGCACGTACATGGAATAAATTCACCACAACGTCTGTTCAATATAATATAAGAGTTTAACAAAAATCATTCAGCTCCAAGTCAAACATATTTCAGTTAAAAAAAACTCTTAACTAAGACTAGTGAAATTCAACTAAACTAAAGTAATATGTACAAAGAGGAAGGGGAAACATGGTTGGAAACCATATTACAGTTTAAGATGGATCTTATAGTTGAAAACCAAAGTTTATCTGCAAGAATTTGTGATATGATAAAATTAGCTTTTCACTAATTTAGAGAAATTTAGAGAAAGAATGTTTTCAGACCAGCTAAGGTGAATAAAACATTATTTGGCCAAATGATGTTTTATTAAATTATTTGCTTGATTAGGAACCAATAACCTGTAGTTAATAGCTGGCAGTGAATAGACATGAGGATTCCATTAAATTACTCCTGGTCATACTTGGTAATCGAAATGTAATGTGCATACATGAACACTAATGTTATATCAGTGTATAAACCCTTAGTGACACAACATATTCTTATAGCATACCATGCAGTCCATCCTGTTAACTTTGTCTTTACTCATCAGTAAACATATGAAATGATCAACATCATCAAAAGACATATTGTTCTGTCCCTAATTGTGCCAGACCTGCAAACCTTCTTGCCCATGTTCACTTGGAAGGCCTGAGCTTTCATCCAGCAGAGGCTGACAGCAAGGCAGGCTTTCTTATTCATGTAGCCACACTAGGGGTTCTCTTTGTCTCAGTGGCTCAAAGCAAGGCAGGCTTTCTCATCCAGTCTGGCTCTATACATTCTAAAACTCAAGAGAAATATGTTGTAAAAACTCTGTTTTGCAGCAGTTTGGTTCTGAAAGGTCACCATGATGACTTATCCTTGATAATCTGGAGATCTGGGACTTTTTGGGCCTGGGTCTCCAAAGGTGAAGACCCTGCCGAGGTGGACCCAGGCAGCTTCATGGGAAAGAGAGAAGGGAAAGAGAGAGTACATCGTGTGTGTTCTGTGATTTTCCCTGTACTTACACAGAGGGGGCTGGCAAGTCACACCTCTATGACTT
>NW_015150715.1:50777-52010 GCF_000732505.1 Cyprinodon variegatus
GTAAAAAAAAGAAAAACAAAAAAAAATAAGCAAGCAGCTACAATGGCTATCTTCAGGTACTAAAATGCAATCCTACAGCAGAATGTCCCATTAGACTCTGAGGTTCACCTGGTTTCAGTACACTTCAGTCACAAAACCTCAACGAAACTGAGTGTCTCATTTCAAAAGCACAATGACTACATTTTAGGAGTACATTTCAGCAATACTACAAGAGCCTTTTCACTCCCCCTCCTGATTCTTAACTACCGCTACAAAAAGTCCACAATCACTGAAATAAATAATCATGCTGCAAAATCTCTTTTGATATGCTGTAAAGAAGCACCATGGGGAATAGAAGAAATTACAGAGGTGAGTCACACTATACTGAATTACTTCCCTAATGCATCAAAGTTATCCTGTACTGAGGATCACAAAATGGGCCTATAGCCCCAACATGAGCTACATCAGAGCTGCCAGGATTTAAACACACAGTAGTCTTTTGTCTACATTATTCTTAACTGTTTGCATATCAAATATCAAACTAATTACTTGTTGACCTGTTTGCAGTTATAGTGAGTATAAAATGAAACCTGGGCACAAACACAAGCTGCAGATGGTATTGTTTTATTAGCATTAAGGTATGACCAGTTTAACATAACCATCTGAATGAATGGTGTATGCTCAGTTGGCAGATTTGGCAAAAGTCTCACTGTGATTACCCAGAGCTTCTGTTTGATGGGGATGTTTTCCTAGCAAAAAAAGACTCTCCTGTGGAAATGATTCACTGTTTACAGTTTTCTGTGTTTGCATTTATATTCATATCACAGTGTTGGGCCCTTTACAACTCTTTTTACTCTTTGTCTTTTGGCACACTTAAATGTTTTGGATCTGTATTTGATTAAGAAAATATAAATACAAGATACGGTTATTGTAGTGACTGTTTTTTAATTTAATGGTCAACTATTTTTACACAGGAACATATTAGTTTGATTAGCCCTTTATTACCTAAGTTAAACTAGAATTTTAGTTTTGTACTGGTCATCTTTTATGACAGATTTAAAACATTTGTGATAAGGCAAAGGCAGGCATGCAACTTTCTGTAATAAGAGAGCAACACACATAAGCATGCATAAACATAATTTGTTATATCTTAAGTCCATCTCTGCCTATTCCATTTCCCTGTTTTCTCTCGCCTTTTCACTTTCTTTTTCTCTCCATTTTTTTTCTCGTAATTTTTCATCTTCTGTTCCTTTT
>NW_015150715.1:53743-65132 GCF_000732505.1 Cyprinodon variegatus
GGTTTCATCAGCACCACAGCAAGTTCAAGAACCGCAGGAAATCTGAGTGGCAGTCAGTTTCTCCATTCACCAAGGAACATCCGCAGTCTGAGTAACCCAGTCCACCAAACAAGACAATCTCTGGTACAATCTTCAGTCTGGATTCCATAAAAGACACCTTTTCCTGGAGAAGTGAGTCTGCAACCTTTTCCTCCTATACAAAACCTAAAATTTAAATTTCCCACTGAGCCTGAACTAACCACTGTGTCTTCCCCTCACCTTCCAGTTCCGGTTGAGCAGTGTTCAGAGCAACACTGGGCTCATTTCATTCTACTCTGAGCAGTACTTGAGTCATCACCATACTCTTAATAAACCTGTCAAACATCTCCCTGGTCTATCTGTTTGGTCTTCTGCATCTTGGGGTCAGACCTTAGATAAAAATCATGACACTTAGAAAACATCCAGATCCATATCCACTCAAAATTATCCAAAATTAGCCATAACAATAAAACTTCATTCGAGAAATATTTACTTTTTATGTAAATACGGTGCAGTAAAAATACTGTAAGCAGTTTAGTTGTAATACATTTTAATACAATTTTGTCACACAGATGTTGCCATGTTGTTCAAGCTGCAACACATTCTAGGAAGAGATATATGCTAGGTCCTGTAATGCATGGCCCAACACAGAAGCTCTACCTCCTCCAGACAAGACTCAGCAGTACATCTACAGTTTATGGACAAAGGACATTCTTTTGAGGACCAGAATGTTCACATTTTGGACAAAGACAACCTTAAACAGAGGGGGTGGACTCGAGTTCCAGCTTTCAAAAACCTACAATGCAGCGATTGAGATGATACCTTCCCGTTATCGTCGCAGCCCCACCCCCTCTAAAGGAGAGTGGAAGACCTCGTCTATTCAAGTGCCTTGAGATTACATGTGTTGTGAATTGGCTCTATAGAAATAAAATACATTAAATTGAATATAGTGAACGGTAGATTGCATACCAACCACATTTGTTTATTTCAACACCATCTCATGTATAACAGCTTATGAAAACTTTGATGCACCGACTCAGTTTGGGATCGCTTACATTTACACCAAACAGATGATAAAAAACAACTCTGATGTCAGCGTTCCTGTATCTAAACTGTAGGTTCAAGTCCAGTAAGACTCACAGCATCATCAACACAGAATGCATTGCACAGGTGAAAAAATGGCGACTTCCATAGGGGGAAAATGTAAGATATATAATTCTTTAACTCATTATGAGTTTTTAAATATTACCAGCTGCAATTTTTAAGTCAAAATGAAAAGCATGAAAACATTTTTATGTAGTCTGATGCATTCAACTAGTAATGGATCCCTAATGGTTTCCTGATAATTCAACTAGAAAAAAGAACAAATAGCTCAATGAATGATTCCTCATTCTCTTTCCCATCTTTAATGGAATGAAGAAATAATTATCAATATAGGGGGGAAAAACTCCCCTAAATTGGAATGATACTACTTATTAATCTCAACAAGACACTCCTAAAAAAGATTCTGATTTTGAACAAAAAAACAAACAAAACATGAATGAGTTTTTATACCGCTGTACTAATGTAAAATAAAAATGCAAACACTCATATGTCAAGGGAAATCTTTGTACAACCTTTTATTTAGAACAACTGCAGTTTTTTCCCTTTGTTTGGTAATAGATTTTGGGGTGGCTGTGAAACAAACCCATTTGTCAATGTCACAGTTATGCCAGGAGTAAAGCACTCTGGACTTACTTATGAGCTTTGGGATCTGGTGGGAGGGACTCGGCGTGCAATTTCTCTGCCTAAAATCTTCCACCTCGAACGTTGGACAGTTAAGCTCAGGAGAGCCAAAGAATGTCACAGGTTTATGTCAAAGGAAAACAGAAATGACCAGCCTATAAACTGAAAAGGGCAACAAGCAACAACACTTCACCTGTGAGCTCTACTTAAAAAGTTTTTTTTTCAATTTCATGGCAACTTTTCTATTAACTATATGAGAAAAAAAGAAGAAAGCAAAAAGAACTCAACAAAAATTTAGAAAAGGAGATAAAAAGGCCTCTCAAAGCAGCTGAGAATTCAACCAGCAGATGCTGAAGATTAATGTCAATACATATAAATCAGTAAACTTAAAAAATGATGCATAACAACCACAAAAAGCGGTGAGTTGCAGCCAAGTGGTTTGGGCATTTTGCTTTGAATCCAGAGGTTCTGAGTTCGAGCCCCACTCCCACAGACTGCCACTCTTGGTCCCTGAGCAAAACCTTTAAAGCCCACACTGCTCCCTGGGCACCGCACACTGGCAGGGTTAAATACAGAGAGTTAATTTCAATGCTCCGTACTTGTGATAGTGTAATGAGAATAAAAAAAAGCTGAAAAAAAAAACCTAGAGAAGTCAAAACTACAGAAATAAGACAGTGACAACATTGTGGATAAAGAAGTCAGAAGAAAAGTTGTGTGAGAGGCAGTAATTTGGAGGAAAAAGTACACACTGGCACCCTCTCAAGTGCTCTATGGTTTGGCTGGTCTATCTGTAATTAGCCACAGTGGTAAACGACTGCTACTCGGAGCAACTATGCTAGAAGCATTATTTAAATTATTAAACTCAGCAGTGCTTTTATGAAACATAGTGTCTGAAAAATAGAAACAATGTGTTTTTTTTTAAAAGTTGATTGTGTATTTTACACTGGAAAAACGATCTACAAATAAGTACAAATTTCTTAAATTAAGTGTACTTACCCTTGATTTGACTAGGTAAATGAGATTGTTTGCCAATGGAATCAGTATTTTTACTCTTAAAATAAGATAATTAGATAATATTCACTTGAAATAAGACAATGCAATTGTGTTTTCCTATTTTAAATCTAAATTGTATTGTTCCATTGGCAAAATGTCTCTTTCATCTCCTCAATTCAAGAACAAATGCACTTTTTTTAAGAAAAAAGGACTTATCAAGATTTTGATTTTTTGCAGTGTATACTATTGTTCAACTGCAATGCAGTCATATATATATATCAAAAAGCTGCTCCAACTCTATAAGTGCTTCAGTATTTAGTTTTTTCCGACATAAACAGGATCCAAAATCTCCATAGTCAAATGGTACCCATGGGAGATTGGAAAAGAAAATTAAAGTAGACAAACATTGTTCATTTGGTCCTAAAAGACAGAGAAAGACAGAGGGGGGAAAAATACCTGTATATTAATATAAAAATATTTATATTGTTATGTTTACATTTTTTCGGAAGGGGGGTGGTACGCCCAGTTTTAATTACACCTGTGAACAACTTGCAAGAAAGCCACATTCGAGCAGGCACGGCGAGGATCGGGGTTTTTCTCACACCCCTGTTCTGCAGCTGCCGCCCGGAGTCTGGGACACTGGAGGAGGCGGGGGGCTGTCTGCGGAGGAGGCGGGACCGTCCCTGCGTTCACTGTGACACACGCAGACAAACTTGTTCGATGTATAAATCAACCTTAAGAGGGAAAAAAATTTCTGGATGGAAGGAGAACTCAAATGAAGCCAAAGGGGGATTAAACTAATGACTAGAAAATACAGAATGATAAAGGAGAAACTAAAGATAACTAAAGATAAATATGATGCCATGGGAAACATAACCTAAAGAGATCTGTAAACAATTAATGGCAAAATAACTAAATTAGAGCAAAGACTAAAGAATAATAAAAAGGAGAAAACTGACAAACCACCAAAAAGGAATAGGTTAAATAAGATGTAATTTAAAAGTGATATAAATATTAACAGCAAACAGAGAATTACATAAATCAAAACCTCACTTAAAACCCAAAGTGAAAACTTGAACCAAAAACCGAAAACAGCAGAGGCCTGTACCAACGTAGTGGGATTACTTCCAGCCCATCCAGTTGAACCAATCCATAACAATGGAAATTAGGATCAGCAGTACCTGGAACCTGGTTATCAGCTAACTAACTCAGCTAACTAACCAGCTTCCACTGAACGTGAACACACACATATAAAGGGCCGGGTTCAAGATAGCAGACCAACCACAAGCATGAGCGCCTGTTCCTGTGAGGAACAAAAACACATATTACAAAAATACGAAGAAGAAAAAAATCTCAATAAAAAAAAAATAAATAAAAACCTTTGGCAGTACGAAATTGACGGCAAATCACGTGCCAAAGGATTACTAACTACGTAAATGCATAAGTTACTCATCGTCATTTAACACAGCCATACATCCCAAACACTGTCCAGCATATTAATCATGTCTTGGCCCCCAGATGTAACCCCCCAGGAGGGAACAGGACATGGGAACAGATAAAAATAAAACACTAAATATAATTTAGTTACTTAGACTTTTGAAATCAATAAGGTATGAGCTACAATAAAGCTGGAAGCTGATGTCAAAATTGAATCATATTAATCGAAGTGATCAGTCTTAGTGAAATCATCCTCACACACACACACACACACACACACACACACACACACACACACACACACACACACACACACACACACATATATATATCTATATATATATATATATATAGATATATATATGAAAGTTGTATAATAACTACCTGATTTTCATAATTAGAGAAATATGAATTTTTAAAGAAATCCAGCTATCGACATCCACTCACCTGGGATGGCATAAAATCCTTCTTTTTTACAATGTCCAGGCAAGTGGCCAGAAAATTAAATGAATTAATTCATCAACTGCATCAGGGCTCTGGACACTTGACTGACAGTGTGACAGACTGTATATTTCCTGAGCCTCTCAGCAATCGTGCTGGTCACACAGCCAACACACAGTTCTAGGATCTATATAAGTACAGGTCATGTACCATTTTACCATTTATTTTTATTAATCGTTTTAGTTAGTTAATTATACCAGAAACAAGTGAATGCTGAGAGTGTATGAGGGCATTATACAAGGGGAAAAAATATATATATAAAAAGTTGGTATGTCCAAATGTACGAAAAAAAAAAAATTAATAATTTGAAAACTATTCAATTCAATTCAATTTTTTTATTTTTATTGTGATGTTTTTAAGTTCTATTTCTGCTCTGATTGAAATCAGGTGTTCATTGAAAGGGCATGGTATTTTCCCAAAGTGGAGCATTTTCTAGGATTTAGATCAATCCTAAAAGCTAGCCTGCTGTGGTGCAGGTTTACCTTAAGAGTACGTTACCATGGTTACTAGCCTTGCTAAGAATCAATCCAGCTTCATGGTAGTGGAAAGTCAGGGTTGAGGCTGAAGTAACCTGATATTCCTGCTATAGGCCTCGGATCATGACAATTCCTTCCCATTTCTGTATAAAGTGGCCACTAGTTTAGTTGAGTTTCACTAGTTTGGTCAAAATATTTTAAATGAAATATGTTTAAATTACAGTTTAATCATTTTTGTTTATGAATTCTTAGATTTTGAACAGAACTTGTTGTGAATTCATTCCATATGTGTGTAGTTAACAAATCATGTGACTTTGAATCACACCTCCATATGTTGTCCTAAAAGACAGTTAGTTTGCTGTATGTTCACAAAACAAAATATGACATTCTGAAAGTTATTCCATGCAGTGTTTACAAATATAATGATGCACTAGGTTAATAGCTTGGCATTGTGTGCACTCATTAAGTTTGCAAATTTGTATGCCTCTGTGTACTTTAATTTTTTTCTACTTATTCTTCATATTTTAATGATTCTTTGCCTTTTTTTCTATTTTTCTGTACACAGAACCCTTTAAAACATTTCAGGGTTTGAAAAAAAGAGAAAAAGGTTGAAGATGATAGATTTAGGTTTCATCCATTGAAAATCTTTAGGTTCTCTGGCTTCAAGATAGGGTGACAAATACACTTTGAATATAATGAAGTCTCTCCTTAAAATAGGATCTTTGATCTCAGTGAAAGTACCTGTATAAATAAGGTTTAATAAAAAAGAATAAAGATTAGAAAATATGTAAAACCAAAAACAACGAAAGTGACATATAGAAGTTTATGAAGTGCAGAAGAGTAAAAAATAGTCTACTGTCAGATCAGACGACCTTAACAGGAGTAAAATCCAAATATGAGGCAGGCTTTTAATGCTGAAGCAGGCATAACTCAAAGGTGGTTTATTTTTAGAGGGGGATTTCATCAAAGAATGAAAAGTGTTGTGTCATGTAGCAAAAACAAAAATTATGATAAAGTAAAAAAAAAAAAAAGCCCTACAGCTGTTAGCTCTGAGAAGTAATTAATCAGTTTCTTAAAAATAAAAAAAAGTAAAGGAAAAGGCACAACAGCAAAGCATGATTAAAAAGGAGCTGTGTAATTTCTGATTTCAGGCAACACGCGGCGTGCAGCTGTGGATCAGGCTGCGTCAGCAGCGGCACCAACACCGCGGTTTCAGCGAGGGTTCTTACAGCTGGTTGGAGACGCAGCTGCTACAGGGAAACTGAAATTCTGCCAAACCATGACAGACCCAGACTCTTCTTTGTGTTAGAGTAGAATTCACACTTCTGTTTGCAGACAAAGGGTCTTTTTACTGTTGTTTTATATTTTACATTAAATCTAAACTACTTTCAACTAAGTATGTATCACAAAGTCACCTCTGGTTCAGTATCCTGCCCAGAGACGATTTAGGGCTGCAACAAATGGGCTTGGAAAAGCTTAGTTTGAAGGTTATGGTTAGATTGATTCCACACCTCTTGACCCTCCGCTCTTCTATTACGAATGAATAGTTCAGTTCTAATTTTTTATTTGTTCTTATCTTTGCCATCAGCAGACAATGACAGCCGTTGTTAACTGAACTTTATTTGAACTGATAGTGGCGGTGTTATGCATCCAAAAGATAACACAGTTCCTGACACTAAGCTAATGTAAATGAAACAAGTGATTCAAAATCAAGGAAAAGGATTAATGTTTTTAAAAAAATCTGTCAGTATTTAATGTGTCCAGTTTTGTCTAATTTACAAACTCTGTTTCTTCTATTACCAAAAAGTCTGTAATATGGTTCTTTTTGTGGTTTACAAAGATAATTAATGTTTCTTAAAGGGAACAAAGACTAGTTGAACAGGTTGGCTTTATAATGTTGCCATGCTCCTAATGTGCTTTGTGTGGTTTTTGTATCTCTGCTTCTTTCTGTATTTCTGCGTCTGTCTCTTTAAATACCAGTCGGCCTCGTCAGAAGGCCACTCACACTGAGCCTGGTTCTGCTGGAGGTTTCTTCCTTATAAAGTTTTCCTGTTAAGAGTTTTCCTCTCCACTGTCATTACATGCATGCTTGATGATGACTGTTGAGTCAGTGTTGAGTAAATGCAAGATTAAAGAAAACTTTCTACTAATGTGACTGTATGATTTGAGATGACATGTGTTATGAATTGGTGCAATTCCAACAAAGCTAAAAACTAAACCACTGGAGTTTTTTTTTTTCCAAGTTTGAAGACATTTCACTTTCCATCCAGAAAGCTTTCTCAATTCAAAATGTCTGGAGTAGCATGAAGCTCCAGGCTCAACAAAATCCTTGCCGTGGCTTAGAAAAAAAGCACATTTTTACCTTTTTTGGAATTACTATGCCCTGGATGACAGAGAATCTTCACCAGCAACTGGCGCAGTCTAAATAAACTGAATTTAATTGAAATGGAAATGTATAAATTGATAATTACTTACAAAATTATACTTTGTTATGTTTTTCACCCATGGAGGTCTGCCTAACAGTTTTATATAAGCTGTTTTACAAGAGATATCGGTGAGAACAAAACATATGGGATCAGTTTATTTTCTGCTGTTTACTAAATTACCAAAAGCTAACATGAATAGTAGAAGCTAACATGAAATCAAAATCTTGTTAGAAGATAACTAACAACTTGATAGTGGTGCATCCATTCTAATGTATCCTAGAAAATATTTTTGCCATGGTTTTAGTGAGCAGTCTGACCCATATGCAGGAATCACTCAGGAGACTCAAAAAAGGTTTAAGAATTATTTGTGAATATTGTTGTGAATTGCTGAAGCAATGGTTACAGACAGGCTTACTTGAGTGGTCAAGGTTTCTGCCAGGGGGGAGGGGGTCTGGGAAGTGTTCTGGGAGGATTAATAGGGGTAGATAAATCAGTAACATGAGAGGAAAAACCAGACAGTGCAAGTTAGTCAAAGAGGGAATAAGACCTGCAGCTGGGAGCAGGTTCCTCTTATAGCCATTAGCTGATGGGAAAAATTGCCTGCAACTGTCAACAATCAGCCGCAGATCGGCCCAGCCCGTAACTCTACCAATGACATGCGGCTGGAGACAAAAGTGGTGATGCTGCAAAAACTACAAAAAGAGACTAAAAGTGTTTCCAAACACAATGGATTGAATCATGATCCTTGCCTTAAAAGGCCTCAGTTGAGGACTGGAGCTTCTTAGCATAGCTCTTCATCTGGGTAAGCATCTCCAAGCAACAGCCACACAAACACCTTGACTAACTCTCCTCTCTTCCCCCGTTTGGTCCTCCACATCTTTATGATTTATATTGTGATTTCTATGTAGCCATCAATTTCAACATGCCCCCGCTTCAAACTAGAAAATGTTAGGACTCCAGTCTTTGTGGTCTGTGTTTTTGTGTGTTTATCTTCCTGTCCCACCTGGCGGCGTTCTGATTCGCCTCCTCACACACCTGCAAGGGGTTACCTCGTTAACGGACTGCTCTTAAGCTGCTGACTGCCACTACCTCAACGTCAGAGTGTTTGCCAGTTTTAGGTACTCTTGCCAAGCTGTTTTGCTGAGTCAAACTGAGATTTTGTCAACCCTGAGTCTTAACATTGTTTTTTGTCTTTGCCTCTCGGCAGGAAGTCATCCTGCAAACTGGATTTTTCGGACCTTCTCTCCCTGGAAGGATAAACTGAGCTTCAAACTGAGCTGAGGAAACAACCCGGAGGTCTGGATCCACTTTTCCCTGAGGAAACATTTGAGCTTCATACTGAGCAAGGGATTCATCTGCACAACAGTCCAAGTCCAGTTCAAGAACGCAGGAAATCTGAGTGGCAGTCAGTCTTTCTCCATTCATCTACAAGCAACCGCATTCTGGGTAACCCTGTCCACCCTCCACCATATGAGACAAACACCGGAACACATTCCTCACATACTGGAGTCTAAGAGTCAACCTAATCTCTGGAAACGTGAGTCTGCCAATCTTTTCTCCTCTTCAAGTTCGAGAATCAATTCTCCCACTGAACCTGAACTAACCGCAGTGTCTTCCCCTTACCTTTCAGTTCTGGCTGAGCAGTGTTCAGAGCAACACTGGAATCTCCACAAAACTTCTCAATAAACCTGTTAAACTTTTTCCCTTGTCTCTCTGGACTGGTTTATCTGCATTTGGGTCCGAGCTTTTGATAAAATCATGACAGACAAGTTTTTATCTTTGCCCTTTTGGCTGGATGGAGCTTTCGCCTAGAATTTGTTATTCAACCAGAATGCATTGCAGTTTAAACAACATGGTGACCTCTGCATGACAATATTTTGTATACATTTATTAAAACTAAACAGCCTACAGTATTTTCAGTGTATTGTATCTACATGGAAAGTAAATATCTCTCTAATAAAGTCTATTGGTACAACTAATGATGGATCCGTTTAAAGTATTTTGCTGGATCCTTAATAATTTCTGTTTAGACTAAAATCATCTGGCTCAGGTTTGATTGGTATAAAGTTGATTGATTTTAAACTAGGGCAGATCAAAGTACTTACACTACTAAAGAGTCCTTTCATCTTGCACAGATAAGAAGCTTTTTCTTGCATATAGTTACTCTATCATTATTAAAAGATAATTGTGTGCCAGGTGCAGTATCCTTGCAGAGCTAATCATTTGTGTAAAAGTTCTTATTTACTCTGTAAACTTTGATTGCTTTTTCCTTTGGGTAATAAAATGGTGCCAAAGAAAAGATTCAGTGGCAGGGGAAAGCATCTGCGGTGCTTGTGTAACTCAATGTAGTCAGATGAGTATTCTTTAATGAGAGAAAAATGTACAGGTGTGGAATATCTAGCATGAAATAAATCCATACTTATTTCTTTTACACAACCATCACCAGCAGTGTCTGGTTGGCAGCCAATGCTTCACAACATGCG
Organism: Cyprinodon variegatus; assembly: GCF_000732505.1. Taxonomy (NCBI): domain Eukaryota; kingdom Metazoa; phylum Chordata; class Actinopteri; order Cyprinodontiformes; family Cyprinodontidae; genus Cyprinodon; species Cyprinodon variegatus. The sequence continues at coordinate 63,803 of NW_015150715.1, forward strand.
GTAATCAGTCAAGGATATGAGGAAGTACACAACATAGAAGAATCTAATTGCTTACCATTGCTGTTGGGCAAAAAGTTGTATCTCTGTTTTTTGAAAAATTGTTTTTCTTATGTAACTCAACTCTTCCAAAAAAAAGTAGCGTTCTTGATGCTATAAGGTTTCTTTGCAACAGCAGTGATAGTTATTTTCCCCCTTTTACCTTGTAAAAGTATTCTACTCCTTGGACTTTTCAACCTTTGCCACACTTTGAACATAAAGATATAAAACTGTGATTTATGTTTAGAATCAACAATTGGGACACACTAATGAAGTGAAACGAAATATATTAAATATTTTATGCTTTTTTAACAATAAAAAAAGAAGAGGGGTACATGCAAAATTTATTGACCTCTCTACTCTGCAAATGCTCTCCAGAAGTTCAGTGAGGATCTCTGAATGATCCAATGTTCACATAAATGACTGGTGATAGAAAGAATCCAGAATATAATAAAGTCTTTGTATGAATGCACCTGCTCTGTGAGCATCTCAGAGGTTTGTTTAAAGCAGAGGTCTTCAACAGGAGGTCCGCAACCCCTAGGGGGTCCTGGAGGTACTGCATGAGGGTGGCGAAAATTTTGGTTGATTAGACTTTTTTTTAAATATTCCTGCCTACAATTTTTTCCACCAATTGAAATGTCTTTAAATACACATTAACATGAATTCAACACACTGTATTAAACAGATAAATGGAGGCAGAAGATGTCTTTCAGTCATCAATGCTCACATTCAGCGACACACAGGAGCTCTTTCAAGCCGGGCACCGTTTAATTCACAACACCTGTCCCATCAACCAGGAATCAGAAATGCTTTAATCATCCCAGGGAGAAATTGATGTCATTACATTACTCCATCTGTTTTAGAGTCACAATAGGACCGGTTTAATAAAACACAATTTTATACAATATATATAATTAGGGGGTTCCTGCTCCATCTCACCATCAGTTTGGGGGTCCTTGGCCTGGAAAACATTGAAGACCCCTGGTTTAAAGCAAAGAGAGCATTATGAAGAACAAGGAAAACACTAGGAAGATCTGAGATATTGTTGTGGAGAAGTTAAAAGCTAGATTTGGATACAAAAAGATTTCCCAAGCTCAAGCTCTTTTTCCTACTTGAGTGTTCTGCTCTGTATCTTTGCTGTTCCTAGAACTGAACTCTTCTGGACTGAGATATCTGATGTATTTCCAGGGATCTGCCACTCCCCTAGTTTGGGGGTCACTCCCCAGAGGGCCCCAATGACCACAGGCAACACTCATGCCTTGACCTCCCATGTTTTCTCCAGCTCTTCTCTGAG
>NW_015150715.1:67437-72405 GCF_000732505.1 Cyprinodon variegatus
ATGCCTTGACCTCCCATGTTTTCTCCAGCTCTTCTCTGAGCCCCTGGTATTTCTCTAGTTTCTCATATTCTTTTTTCCTGATGTTGCAATCACTTGGTATTGCTATGTCAACCATAACGGCTTTCCTCTGCTTTTTGTCCACCACCACAATGTCCTTTTGGTTTGCCATTACCATTTGGTCCTTCTGTATCTGGAAGTCCCACAGGATCTTGGCTTGATCATTCTCTACCACCTTTGGAGGTGTTTCCCACTTTGACCTTGGGGTTTCCAGCTCATACTCTGCACAGATGTTCCTGTACACTATTCCAGCCACTTGGTTATGGTGCTCCATGTAAGTTTTCCCTGCCAGCATCTTACACCCTGCAGTTATGTGCTGTTTTGTCTCAGGGGGCTCTTTGCACAGTCTACACCTGGGGTCTTGTCTGGTGTGGTAGATCTGGGCCTCTATTGCTCTGGTGCTTAGGGCCTGCTCCTGTGCAGCCATGATGAATGCCTCTGTGCTGTCCTTCACCCCGGCTTTGTCTTCCTGATATCTGCCAATTTGATTATGTTTTGGTGGTACATTCAGTGAGGGGCTTAACCTCCCATGACGGAGTCATGTTCCCCATTGTCTGAGAGACATTCGCTCAGCATTTATCTGTTGGAGCCTTGTCCTTGATGTACTTATGGATCTAGGATGTTTCATCCTGGATAGTGGCTCTTACGCACATTAGTCCTCGGCCTCCTTCCTTACAGCTGGCGTACAGTCTCAGGGTCCTGAATTTGGGGTGGTTTCCATAAGCTTTCGTGTCTTAGCATCTGTGGCCTGTACCTCCTTCTTTGGCCAGCTTATTATTCCTGTAGGGTATCTAATTATTGGCAGAGTATAGCTATTTATTGCCTGAGAGTTATTTTTGCCATTGGGCTGGCTTCTTAGGACCTGCCTCAGTCTTTGGAGGAATTTGGCCGTAGCCGCTTTCCTTGTCACTTCTTCGAGGTTGCCATTTGTTTGTGGGTTTCTGAGGTACTTGTCACTGTCCTCAATGCCTTCTATTGCTCCTTCTGGGAGTGAGACCCCCTCTGTGTGGACTACCTTTCCTCTTTTAGTCACCATCCGACCACACTTCTCTAGTCTGAAAGACATCCCGATGTCTGTGCTGTAGATCCGAGTGATATGGATCAGTGAGTCGATGTTTTGCTCATTCTTAGCATACAGCTGGATGTCTTCCATGTTGAAGAGGTGACTGATGGTGGCCTGGTTCCTGATTCGGTATCCGTAGCCAGGCTGAGGGGGTTCAGACCTATGCAGAACAGCAGTGGACACAGCGCATCTCCTTGATATATGCCATATTTTATGGAGACTTCTGCAATTATCTTGCCAGTGGTTTAAAGGGTGGTTTTCCACAACCTCATTTAGGTTGCAATGAAGGCTCTTACAGTCATGTTTATGTTGTATATCTCCAAGCATTCAATGATCCAATTATGTGGCATTGAGTGGTAGGCTTTCTTGTAATCAATTCAGACAGTGCTCAGGTTAGTGTTTTGGGTTCTGCAATCTCGAGCGACTATTCTGTCTACCAAGACTTGGTTTTGGCACCTCTGTTATTTTTACCGATTCCTTTCTGAGCTGTGCTCATGTATTGATTCATGTCCTCGCTTATCTTAGCATCCATTAACCTGGAGCTTCATGAGCTTCCACGTTGTGGAGAGGCAGGTTATTCATCGATAGTTGGATGGGACTGTACCCTTTGAGGAATCCTTCAGGATCAGGATTTTGCGCCATTCAAAAAGCTATTCAGGGTGGTTCCCATCTCTCAGCATCTGGTTAATTTGTTATGCCAAACGTTCATGGAGTGCACTGAGTTTCTAAAGCCAGTAGGTGTATACAAACATGTGGAAGAAGGTGCTCTGGTCAGATGAAACCAAAACCGAACTTTTTGGCAACAAAGCAAATTGTTATGTTTGGCGTAAAAGCAACACAACTCATTACCCAAAACACACTACCTCCACTGTCAAACATGGTAGTGAAAGAATTATGGTTTGGAACTGCTTTTATTTACAAGGGACAGTCAAGATGATTAAAACTGATGGGAAGATGGAGGACGCCAAATAAAGGACCATTTTGGAAGAAAACCTGCTGAAGCAAAAGAACTGAGACTGGGATGGTCCAACAAGACAATGATCCAAAAATTAAAGCAAAATCTAAAATGGAATGGTTCACAAATAAAGTAATCCAGGTGTAAGAATGGTCAAGTCAAAGTCCAGACCTGAAACCAATAAAGAATCTTTGGAAAAAATTGAAAACTGCTGTTTTTTTCCACACCAAAATTTTCCCTTTTTTTGTTTTTTTGTTAAAAACATTCAATATATCCCATAAATTTCATTCCACCTAACGATTGTTTCCCAATTGTTGTTGATTCTTCAGAAAAATGTACAATGTTATACCTTTATATTTAAAGCTTGAATTCTGGCAAAAGGTCAGAAGTTCAAGGGGGCGAATAATTTGGTTAATTTAAATTTTGCCTTTACCATCAAGGTTTTCTGATGTGATGATTCAAATAGTGCATCAGGAAAAGCTGATGGAAATGCACCTAAATGATGGAGTCACAAAATTTAGACATTTCCAGTCATGTTTTTGCTTCAAATTCACAAGCAGTGTAAGATATTCCTCTGGCCTCCATCCTCAATCATTTCTGTCTCATTCAATTCTGATTACCCCAAAGTTTACATCTCATAACTTTTGTAATACATTCACAGTAAAACTTATAAATGTATTTAAGTACATGCTTGTCACAAAGGGGATAAGATTTTTCTTTGTAATTTGATTTTTCTAAACTAAGAGAAATGAAAATCTAAAACATAACTTTACATATGTCAGCATCTGAATGTGTTTATCAAGGGTTGACTGAATATCTGGAAAACATAGAAGCAATATAGTAAATGGCCTTAGTATATGTTGGCATAAAAACCATTGGTGCAAAATTTTGTTAACATGTTTTTTTTTTCAAGTTTTATTTCTCATCTTATTTATTACAACTGCTAATTATTGATTTAAGTTTTAAGGCCAATTTCTCCTGTTTTGCTTTTATGAAATGGACCAAAAAGATTGTTTTTGCTTACAAAAAATAACATAACGTACCTTTTATTTAAAGATAACTTTTATTTAGATCTGTTTTACTGTTTTGAGTAGCATTGTGCACTGATACCTTTACTTGTATTTGAGTAAATGTTCATATTGTGGGTTGTTTTGCTGCACCTTTAAAATAGATGACATCATCAGTTTAGAAAATTGTGGAAATATGAAGTAAGATAACATAAGAATTCGCTCAAATAGGTCTTCAATATGGACAAAGACCTTAAGCTGCCTAGCAATGTTTTGGAGAGATAAAGTAGATTACTGTGAAAAACCAAAAGGCTTTCTACCAAATTCTACAAAGAAATTCTGTTTCACCTTCTGAGCTACAGAAAGTAACAATAATTTCACTAACAATTGGGTCAACTTGACTCAGGAAAATTGTTTTATCTAACCTAGTGTTTAGAAGTAAAAAATATTTCATTGTAAAGATGTGGTTCCATTCGAGTTGCACCTGAAACGTTGCAGTATTTTTTTTATTTTTATTTTTTACATGATTTGCATTTCTTTAAACTCATTAAAGCCATGTGGAACTCCATAAATAAGCAGCCTTAAGGAGTCATCTGTACTCTGAATGACCCCTTCACAACTTGGAAAACTGTCGTCTTAGAGCAACAAAAGCAAAAGCTTGCCCCTTCTCAAAATGCTGCCGTATTCAAATCTCCATCAAGGTCAACCTTTTTCTGTTTTTCTTCTATTCTTTATCTCTGCTGGAGGAAATGTATTTTGTTGCTGTATTGTTTCTCAAAACACAGTTTGCACAGTGAGTGTCTGAACGCCGCAGTGACAGCTGATCCCCAAGGCGGCTTGAGTTAAAGATTAACGGCTGCTGAACCTCATAGCTAGAGGCACATTGTGCAAAGTGGAAATGTTTATTGCTTTGAATATTGATTGCTTGACAGCCAGTGATTTCTAAAGGCTTTGTGTGTGGTATTATAAACCATATTGTTTAATGGGCTGCTATGTGCTACACAGAGAGAAGAAAATCATCCCTACTTTAACCATCACATTTTTGCTGTGTTTCTATGAAAAGTATGCAGGAAGTGTCTTTGCATATCCTTACATTTGTAATAACCAGATTTAGGAGGGACTGGACTTATTTAGAATAGCATTTTTTTTTCTTCTTTAAAATATCTCAACCTGATTAAGATGAAAAAACATGAATGGTGATTATATTACGTATCTTCAGAAAGCACATGGGTGGCAAGAAGAAAAACAATCTGGTCCTCCTGCTACTTTACAGCTCCATGAGATGCCTGCAAGCTAAAGCACTTTAATCACTTATTGTAATGCCATATAAATGACAAACTGATTTCACAGGGTTTTTGCACATTGCTCCTGGTGATGATGAACAACTGTTTTACAGAACTTGTGTCATTTACAAATGATCGAAAGTAGGAAACACTATTAATTAGATTTTCCTATGTACATTTCCAAAAGAGAAAAAAACAAACAAACAAACCAGCAGTAATTATGGGCAAAAATATTATATTGATTTTGATGCTTTTTCTTTTATCAGGCAGGCATTATCATTGAATATAGTAGCAAGGGAAACGTTTATTACTGGCTTAAAAATATTGTCCAATTCTCAAAAACAGAATATTTTAAAAAAGAAAAAAAAACTCTGCCCATCCTATTGGGGGCAGTGAGCTGCCATTGTACAGCACCCAGTTAGAAGTGTGGGGTTAAGGGTCTTGCTCAGGGACCCAGATGGGCAGTCTGTGGGGCTTGAACTCAGAACCTCTGGAACCAAAGCACAATGCTCTAACCACTAGGCTACCACTACCCTTTAAAGGAATAGTACACCCAAAACATGATTAGCCTTCATTTTCTACTCACCCCCATGCTGAACAACA
>NW_015150715.1:73203-86924 GCF_000732505.1 Cyprinodon variegatus
TTAATAAGTAAAGTAAATCTGGAACTAGTAGCAGAGATGTAAACATCTTATTAAGCTTCTTCATGGCTACAACATCTGATAATACATTTACTCTGGACAACAAACCAGTGAAAAAATCAATACTTTCTGATGGTTTTGCTCACCAAACATTTCACCAGATCTTCACTTGGTGAGTGACAGCATTTTGCATGACTGGCAAAAGGCTGCGGAGCTTCATCATGCCGGTCGTCAGTTTCACTGCAACATGGAGGATGTGTATCTTAAGGAACAAGTTGCCCTCCTTTTTTACTTTACTTTCTGGCTCCAACAGGTTATTTAAGAGATCCTCCCACTTTGTGGCATCCAGGAAATATAGCTGGAACATCTCTGCTTTCTATATAGAGACTGGGGTTACAATTGGAGAGCGGGAAACTCATTATCACGTCAAGCAACCAGTTTGAGATGATTTGAGCTTTTTAATATGGTCTATTATACTGGCTGAAATGCCTATGAGAAAATGATTAACACTGTGGTCATAGAGAATGGGTATGCAAGGATGACAGCAACTCAGCTAAACTGTGGCAGTTAAGTAATATTATACCATGCTCTAATCTTAAAAATCCTTTAAAACAATTCCATATATTCAGCTGAAAAGAGTGGGCGCAATAGGGAGTCTAGTTACTTATGTTTTTTAACCTTTTTGGGATTCCAGATTTTATCTGCAACCTACAAATAGCTGAAGGAAAATTCAATAATTGTCTTATATTTTTGTTCATTACCAATGAAGTAAAAGATGTACTGGGCGTTCTTAGGTAGTGCAGTGGTTAGCGCACACAACCCATGTAAGGAAACATTAGCCTTCAACCTGTGGTCCCCTTTTCTGTCAGCCTACTGTCCATAAAATTAGCCACTAGTGCCGTTGTTCGGTCAGATGACATCAGATTTGTGATTATCCCTTTAGTTTTGTACAAAATATAAACTTTAAACTACCTCAACGGGCTTGTATCCCTTTAGTCATGTACAAAAAAAAACTATTTAAGCTGAGATTGCCATACGCTTGGAAAAACATCAAAAAGTAAGTAATTAAATTGTTTTTTTTGTACATGACTAAAGGAATACAACACACATAGACACACACACACAGACACACACAAATAAAAATTGTATTTTCATGTAAGTAAAAAAAAAAACCTGTATGTTTTTATCTCATGACTAACAATTTAATTTTAGTTTATGTACCCAAAATCTCATTTGTTCACATTGTTGTTTAAATAAATGTTAATCTGCTGATGCAACCAAACTTTGTGGATTAATTCACTGTGGTTGGAATAATGCAACATTTTCTTATGCTGTAGTAATTTTGATGTTTCTGATTGTTTAATAACAATAACAGGACCAACCTCTGCTTATATCTTCATGGTGTTAGGGTGTTTTAAAGAGCTGTAATATAAAGTGAGAGCTATATATTTTTAGCTTTAAAGCTAAGAATGGAATGATAAATAATAAATGTTGTGTGGTTCAGAGATTCTGTATTGAGACAATTTAGTTTCTGAAACTTTTCTAGTTTTATTCTTGCAATGTTGCCAGTGCAAATATTTTTTTATGCAATAGATCAAATAAGTATACCTATCGACATAAAAGTAAACCAATTAAACTTCATTACTTCCAAGTAAGTTTTGAAAACATCCTTCAGTTTGTCAGCTATTCTTCCCATATGTTTGCAAGGCTAACAAATCACGTAGAGAATAACTAACAGTGCTCTCTTCAGCAACCCTTAATGACCCTTAATGGCTCCTCAAAAGGGATCTGGAAGTTTCATGGACCTTATTACCTCATCCAAACCATTGTGGATATTACCTTGAGCTGCTCTTCTTGTAGAATTTCCCTGGAAATCTTCCAATGAAGGAAGTCTACTCTTCAGAAATCCAAAGGATCCACATAAAAACTACGGTAATAACACAGTAAAACATAATACACAAAGCAAGGTTATTTCTTATATTTTTGCACCTTTTTTAAGGTACAACATGTGTTTGGAGGAGGGCTAATCAACAGACAAAACAAACTTTCTCAAGTTTTATGGCATCTAATTTCTTTATATCTAACTTTAGGTATTTTCATCTCACCTGCTTTTGTTAATGGGAGAGATAGGCTAACTATGTAAAGTGCTCCAAAATAACATTTTGTATTATAATGATTATTTCTTAAATGTTTATTTTAAAGGTATAGTGGAGGATGTTTTTTTTTTCCGGATGGATCATCAAAATAAGTGGTCCTCCTAATTGTCAATCATTCTGGTGAAATGTTCACATAAGGCCATCCTACGTGCTCGTCCCCATTTTCACGTAACCCTATGCCGAAAATGACCTCCCCTCTCGCACACTGATGAGAAAATGGATTGAAATATGAAGGAAAAGATAACTTTCTTAATGTTTTCATGTTTCTTAAGCATGGATGCCCTAAAATTTAGAGTTTTGGACAGATACATTTGAATGAATACAATTTTTACTTGTATGAAGACAATTTTTAGTTGATATGCTACATCACTGTCCAAAAAATATATTTTCTACTCAATGGATGGCAATTCCCGCTTTCGCTAATAACACCATTCTATATAATTTCTGAAAAAACATTAACAATATGTTTAAAAGTTCCCTCTTTCATTCATATTTAAATCTGTTTTCTTATCAATGCGCAACAGTTTAGGGCGGGGCACACTCCTGCCATAGGGGAGGTAATTCTCCGCAGGAAGGAATTTCTCTGCACTTATGCACCAAAATCAAAATTTTGGAGTCCATGCATAAGAAATATGAAAATATTAAGAATATGTTTAAAAACTCCCTTTTCATTCATAATTCAAACTGTTTATCAGTGTGCCAGAGGGGAGGTCTCGACATAACACCAGTAGTGAGTCTGACATAGTGGAAAAATTGCAAAATTGTCTTTTGGAAAGTAAGCTTGTATGTGTTAAAGATGCAAACAGCAACTTTTAAACAGAGTGTGCACCAGGAGAAATGGGTTCCTGCATGCTCTTGCACGCTTTTAATAGGCGTTCCCTCTTGGCAGTGCGTACAGGTTTGTGGATGTTCATTTCTCCATGGTTTGAACCACATCTTTCACTCACAACACTCAGCTGTCTGTAGAACATATCTGCTTATTTCCATGTGCGGAACCAAAAACGTTTGCAATTGAGCAGCATTCTTTTCAGATCACCTTTTTATCACATGTACTAAAAAAAAAAAGATATCCACATTTAACTCCCAATAATATGAATCTTTAAAGATCAGGCCCAAATACCTAAATCAGCTCTTACACAATTTCAATTTGACTAAACTTTACTGTAACTGCAGTGAAATGTGGGCCTGGAGAAGTGCATGCAACACTCCTTGATTTTTAGCTTCCCTGCAGCTACACTACACAATAACACACACATATATATATATATACGGTATATATATATATATATATATATATATATATATATATATATATATATATATATATATATATATATATATATATATAATAACTTGCTGCCAGCCGAAAGATCATCACCCATGTGGTAATTATCCAATAGGAGGCTCGTACGCAGTGTATATATAAACAACCCTGGTACTGGCTCAGCACATAAAACTGAAATTACAAGGAGGTAGTAAAGTGTTATTGGTTATACATTCATTTATTATATATTAAATACAAGTATTCTTGACTAAAAAGGTTTTAAATCCACTGAAAGGGGTTAACAGCTTTATAATACAGTGGGAATGTTTGTTTTCTTTAGCTGCATATGTAAAAATCCATTGATTTATGTAATGTTGCTGTGAAATAATGATGGACAGTTTAAAGCTGTCGGTGTGATTCCCAGTACTTCACTGTCTTTGCTTACGTTGTCAAATGATTCCTCCTGGGCAGCGAGATTCATCCTCTCTGAAGCAGACTTCTGTTGTCTTCTGTCCGAAGCTATGACACAGCGTCTCTCTGGCATGTTTACGCCACAGGAGCTGTTGGCTTGCAAAGCTGCCACTGAGATTTCTGTCTTTTGTTTGCCTGTCCTTGGACTTCTTAATGATATGGCAGAAAAGTCAGAGTTGGAAAACATAAACCTCATGGCTATCCGTCACACTGTGCTACACGTCCTGTCAGCTATTCACTGTTTGCACAAATGGAGTCACTTTCATTTGTTTTAATGCTGAAAGTAACAAAACAGATTGTAGTATAAGAAACAAAAGACACACTTCACTAATCTGCTCTTATCAGAGAATACCTGCTCAGGTAATAATACGGTTGGTTAGCTCTCAGGTAAAAGCACCATAAAGCTTAATGGATCTAATATGTGCTTAACATATTCAAATAATTCATTTCAATTCAGTTTATTTTTATAGCACCAATTCACAAACATGTCATCTCAGGTCACTTTCCAGTTCACCAGATCATCCAGTCAAATTGATTCAAAGTTTTCTATCTAAGGAAAACCAGCTGATTGAATCGACTCATTGACTCAAAGGCAATCCCTAACACTAAATAAGATTATAAAACCTCAATAAAACATATAAAACATTTCAAAAGTACACACACCCCATGGACACACAGCCAAAACATCGTAATTTTAGTTACCTAATTTGATCAGTTTTGATCAACCTCTAATTCTGGGTGGATTCAAATTGATCTTTCTCACTTAAATTATGTCATAAATCTGTGATATTCTGAACCATCAATATATATAAAAAGGAATGTGCAATCTATTGCATTGCAAAGAGTAACTACATGACACTTTTGTTAGACTTTGGTCAAACAGGATTCATAGCCCATTATATCTAAAGAATTGAAACTTTGTTTTTTTTAACAAATGAAACTATCAGCTAAATATGTCCTTTTTAAAGATATCTAACAAGTTTAAGAACCTCAAATGCCTTAAAATTTAAAAAGTTATCTTCTTACCTGGGGGATTTCTCTCCCAAACTAAGTTATTTTTTACAGATCAGTGCTTCTATGTCCCTTTTCTGCTTTTCTTCTCTTCAACCCCTGGTCGACCTTGGGAAAAGGCTGCTGACACTGAGCCTTGGTCTGCTGGAGGTTTCTACCTGATAAAAGGGAGACTTTCCTCTCCACTGTCACTGCAAATTTGCTCAGCATGAGGGATTGCTGTAGAATCGACACAATGCAAGCAAATACTATTGCTCGTGAAATCTCATCCAGGAGGAGCAAATCCTGCAATGTCAATGTCTGGATGCAACTGATCTGACAGTATGATGTGACAGTCTATATCAAAGCAAACAGTGAGCGTTGGCCATTTTGCCAATGAGAAATACCCCCCATAGACATGCAGATGTAAACAAACCAAAATGTTATTCTATTACAAATACATTCCATGCCTTTCAGATTTTTATAGGTAATTTTTTACCAACGGGCAGCAGTTGTTAGCACTTTTGCTTGAATGTCCTGGGTTCTTTCTCGGCACTTCTTACCACAGTCTGGCTGTTAGGTTAATTGGTCTCTCAAAATTTCCCCTAGGTATTAGAGTGGACGTGTTGTCTGATGGACTGGTGACCTGTCCAGGGTGTAAGCAATCATCTACTCAATAATTGCTGAAGAGAGGCACCAGTCCTTCTATAACCCCGCAAGGACAAGCCAGTAAAGGCAAAAGATGGATGTTTTTACTAGATCCATCTTTTTCCTTCCACTTAAAATCATGTTACGCAAAGTTGATCTAAATTCGCACTAAAACATTTAGAAAATTTCACTTGCAACATCAGAAAATATCATTAGTGACAATAAGTTAGTAACACACTGCCTTACTTGACTTTGCCAAGTGGTATGTTGTGAAAACTTTAAATGTTAGTCTAAATTGGATCAGAAATTTAGTTGCACATTTTTTAAAAATAATTTAAGGCAGCATGAAAATCCACATATTGTAGTACATATTTTTACATTTATGTAAATCTGATGAAGTAAAATATTTTTTTTTTTGTAAGCTTTTCAAATGCTCATGCTTCATTTTGACTTTGTGATGCATTGTTATGTTAGCAGTGTGCTTTTTACTGCAAACAAATACAATCACCTGTAGGAAGACTTGTTTCTTATTAGATGTGAAAGTGAAACAAAAACAAAGAAACTGTTAGTAATGAATATAGCCTCCAGTAAAATGTTTAATTCTTTTTTGTTCTCTGTAGAAGTAATGTATGTAACTTGGTCAAACATTAAGGTTTCTGTCAAGAAAGTCATGTTTTGCCTTTTGGTGCTGATCTTTGTAAGGCAACGGTGCAATATTACACATTGATTTTGCTTTTCTGTTCACCATCAGGTACATGATTCTTGCAATGAATTTTAAGGATTTCCAAGCTTTTGCTTGGAAAAGTTCTGCAGCCATAAAGTATTTTCAGACCATTATCTGCTTGGTTGGTTTGTCTTCATATTCTGCCTGTGGCAGTTAAAAAAAATAAATACCCATCAGCCTTTTTTAATAAAACATTACAACTTATGGCTTTTTAAACGCTTATTTCCAATCTTCCCAAAGCACCTCTTCACGCAACAGGGAAAAAAAGAGTGAAGACAAATTTGCAGCAGAGGTGATCAGAGAACATAAGAGAGTTAAATGAGCTCAGGGAAATGTAGAAAGAGGAAAGATCAGAGTGGAAGAGAAAACATGAAAAACGGAGATCGATGAGCTGTAAGGATAAAGGAAATGCCAGCAGACTGCGAGGATATGTAGAATCAAGAGAGGTCATGATGCCGATTCTTTAGGACCCTTACCAAAGTCACTGACAAGTACTTGGATAGCAGAGGAGATTATGTCGATTTTTGTTTAATTATATTATAAATAAATTATAAGTTTGAGCTTTTCTTTCAGTGCTTAATCCTGTTTCTTCTCTAGACATAGCTATGGGATCAGCTTTTACTGTGAGTTACCATGGCGGCGCTCCAAAGCAGCGGCCAAGAACAGCTCCTCTTGACAATTACACAAAATATGCCACTTAAAATTATACAAACTAGACTTCAAACCCGCATCTATGATCGCCAATGCCTGCTGGAGCTACGGTCACAAAATGTTTTAAATACTGCCATTTTTTATCGTTTAAAAAGCTGCAGAGTGCTATGGACGGATCTCAACAAAACAACAGCGGAATGTAACTGTCGTAGGAAGAGATGCGCGAGACGGAGAAAGCGAGGCTGCAGAGGGGGGCTAACTGTGAAGCTAAAGAGAAATCCTCACAGACCTCAGCTTCCATCAATCCTGCTCTCCGACGTCCGCTCGCTGGAAAACAAAATGGATAGTCTCAGACTGGAACTCTCATCAAAGAAGGAGATTAATAACTGCTGCACTATCATTCTGAAGTAGTCATGGCTGCATCCAGCAATATCCGACAATGCTATTAACCTGGAGTGGCTAACACTATATGCGCCAATAGGAATCTGCCCAGAGAGTTCAGTGTGGTTAGCATCACTGCTGTTTATGTGCCCTCCAGTGCTAATACTAACGAAGCTATGAAGACTCTATACCAGGCTATCTCTCAGCCCCAGTCTGCACACAGAGGGTGTTTTCATCATTGCTTAGAGATTTTAACCAGGCTAACTTGAAGACTGTTCTCCCTCATTTTTACCAACATGTGGACTTGGCAACTCTGGGTGAAAACATTTTCGACCTGGTTTACTCTAACATCAAAGATGCATTCAGAGCAGCCCCCCGCCCCCACCTCGGTTCATCAGATCACCTCTCGGTCATGCTGATCCCTGCATATAAGCTCCAGCTGATCAGGGCTAAACCGACAGTTAAAGAGGTCAGAGTGTGGTCTGAGGGCGCCATGGAAACACTCCAAGACTGTTTTGAATGCTCTGACTGGAAAATCTTTAAGGCTGCAGCAACATATGACAACTTATTAAATATTAATGAGTATGCTATGACTGTGTCAGCCTCCATCAACAAATGCATTGAGGACGTCAGCATCAAAAAGAATGTCACCATCCGAGCCAACCAACAACCCTGAATAAATGGACAGGTTCAGAAATCGCTACTCAGCTTTAAAGTCTGGTAATAAAGAGGCACTGAAACCGTGCCATCAGATCAGCGAAGCAGAACCAACAGCCAAATCCAGGATCTTTTCCACGATGCCAGCAACACCAGGAGGATGTGGAAAGGCATTTGGATGATCACGGACTACAACACATCCTCCCCCCCGGTAGATGCAGCAAACACTGACTTCCTAAATGAACTGAACAACTTCTTTGGAAGGTTTGAGGCACTAAACAGCCTCCAGCAGTGAAAGCTGTTCCACACCTAAGTAGAGGTGAGTATTGGCATGAGTGTTGCGATTCGATACATACTTGGGTCACAATACAATATTATCACGATATTGCAGTATTACTATATATTGCCATATTTTCCCCAGCTATCAAAATCAAATGATGAGATAAAACAGCAAGTGCTGTATATTTTAATCAGAAAATATTGATTAGGTATTATTATCCAAGTTGTTTGGGGTTTTTCTTCCACTGTGAATGCCTCAAATACAGATTTGGTGCAGCACGCACAGTTAAAGGGCTCCACAGCGCTTTCTGCCAGAGTGGTGGNAACCTGGAGTGGCTAACACTATATGCGCCAATAGGAATCTGCCCAGAGAGTTCAGTGTGGTTAGCATCACTGCTGTTTATGTGCCCTCCAGTGCTGATACTAACAAAGCTATGAAGACTCTATACCAGGCTATCTCTGAGCCCCAGTCTGCACACAGAGGGCGTTTTCATCATTGCTTAGAGATTTTAACCAGGCTAACTTGAAGACTGTTCTACCTCATTTTTACCAACATGTGGACTTGGCAACTCTGGGTGAAAACATTTTCGACCTGATTTACTCTAACATCAAAGATGCATTCAGAGCAGCCCCCCGCCCCCACCTCGGCTCATCAGATCACCTCTCGGTCATGCTCCTTTATCCCTGCATATTAGCCCCAGCTGATCAGGGCTAAACCGACAGTTAAAGAGGTCAGAGTGTGGTCTGAGGGCGCCATGGAAAAACTCCAAGACTTTTTTGAATGCTCTGACTGGAACATCTTCAAGGCTGGAACAACATATGATAACTTAGTAAATATTGATGAGTATGCCATGAGTGTGTCAGCCTACATTAA
This sequence comes from Cyprinodon variegatus, assembly GCF_000732505.1. Taxonomy (NCBI): domain Eukaryota; kingdom Metazoa; phylum Chordata; class Actinopteri; order Cyprinodontiformes; family Cyprinodontidae; genus Cyprinodon; species Cyprinodon variegatus. The sequence goes on from NW_015150715.1 coordinate 82,296, forward strand.
CAAATGCATTGAGGATGTCAGCATCAAAAAAGAACATCACCACCCGGGCCAACTAACAACCCTGGATAAATGGAGAGGTTCAGAAATCAGCTTTAAAGTCTGGTGATAAAGAGGCACTGAAACCGTGCCATCAGATCAGCGAAGCAGAACCACAGCCAAATCCAGGATCTTTTCCACAACAACAGCAACACCAGGAGGATGTGGACTACAACACACCCTCCCCCCCGGTAGATGGATCAAACACTGACTTCCTAAATGAACTTAGCTTTGGAAGGTTTGAGGCACTAAACAGCCTCCAGCAGTGAAAGCTGTTCCACACCAGGGGGAAGAGACACTAAACCTGGATGTAGCTGGAGTGAGGAAATCTCTGAGGAGAGTCAATCCAAGGAAGGCCCCATAGGCCTGATAACATACCTGGGCAGGTGTATAAGGAGTGTGCAGATCAGCTGGCTGGTGTCCTCACAGACATCTTTAACACCTGGCTGGACCAATCCATAGTGCCAGCATGCTTCAAGTCTGCCTGCATTATTCCGGTCCCAAAGAAGCCTTCAGGTCATCTCACTCAATGATTACCAGCCTGTTGCTCTGACTCCCATCACGATGAAGGGCTTCCAAAGGCTGGTTAAAAAACACATCGTCTCCAGTCTGCCGCCAACATTCGACCCGTTCCAGTTCGCCTACGGACGAAACCGCTCCACTGAGGACGCCATCTCTGCTGCTCTCCACCTGAGCCTGGCACAGGAAATGGCTTAATGCAAAACCAATAACTAAACAGAAATAAACAAATGCAACCAAACCTAACAAAACCCAACCATAGGATAGGATACAAACCGAACCAAGTCAAACAGGTTCTGAGGAGGTAAGAGAGAGAAGCCTCCTGTCTGCTGCTTGTAGGACAGCTTTTAAAGCAGACGAGCACCAATTAAGGCAAAGCAGAACACCTGCAGAAGGTCTGCATCCAGAACCCTGCAAGGAAAAGTGGAGAAACCCACTGCAGCCGTAACACATCTGGTATACACAGTGTATACAAAACAAAATTTCGATGCATACATTTTACATACATTTTCAACAGTGAAATGAACATTACCATTTATAAAGTGCAGCAGTATGTAAACAGTGTAGGAGAAAAGGAAAGTCATGTCATGGTGCAAAATCTAGTGATGTGGAAAGGTTCAGAGCAGTGCAAAATAAGTAAACATGGTGCAAACTGTGGTAGAACATTGAGTTGTGTTCTATTTAAAGGGATTATGAAAAAAAACAGCACACGGTAGTGCACATATGATGTTTGCCATGTTGTTTACGCCACAAGGCTTTCTGGGTAAATGACATATGCAGGGTCTGTCCAACCAAAACAGCAATGAATAACGTGAAACTTTTTAAAGTCTGAACCGGATCACTTTAAAATGAATGAGAATGCAGAAATCACTAGAGCTGATGAAGATGTGGAGAACCAAACAGAGGAAGAGTTGGCTAAAGGAGCCAGTGTTTGTGCATCTGCTGCTAGGAGAAGCTAACCCAGATGGATGGTTATAAAATGTCTAATTTGAAAATGTTTTTTCTCCTCTGCTCTAAGCCTGATAGCCGCCATGAACGGATCAGGCTGTTGTTTTGGTGGGTTTGCAAACTGTAACCACCTTGCTATTAAAGAAACACTTTCAATGCCCATTGTAATGGAAAAGGAATTAATCTGAATAGATAAGTTATTCATGGAAAAGAGAAATAATTCATGTTGTTAAAAAGAAAATGTTATGTTCCATATTTTCAGAAGTTATAGAGTTTTGTGGCTCTACATTACACTATTGACCTTCAAGAACTTCCAGCTATTTTCCCACTTCTTCTGGAGCTGCTAATTAGCATGAAAGTTGGAGCGTGATAAACTCTTCTCAACATTCTGAACTTTAAATTGTTAACTACAGGGATTATATTAACCTTTCAAAAACAAAACGGATTGTGTGATATAAGAGCAAAAACAGCAAGCGGATTTATTTGATACAAAACTTCTTCTGTATCTGTCAGAAACCCCTCAGGACAGCTGACTGTAATTTTCTTACCAGTATCACATGAGAGCACCAGCTGCCTGAAGGCGTCTGGCTGCTGATGAGATTCTCCAACAATCGGGCTCAGCCATCCAAAAATATTATTATTGATTCTGATTTTGAGCTACGGGCTGGTGAACGCAGCGACTTGTTTTGTTGAATGGGAAGCAACACGGCGGGAGCTATCGTTCAGCACTAATGACACCATTTTATGAGGAAGCCTTCTCTCCCTTCCTGAATAAGTGCTATAAATGTATTTATATATTTGTTTCGCAGGCAAATTCCAGAATAGGAAGGAGATTACCTGTCGAGATTATTCCCGATGATGAATGCTTGTTTGGGCACTGCAAGATAATGCAAACTTGATTTAATGACTAAAATGAAGTGCTTCATGCAATTTCCAAGTCTAAATAGCTTTTTTAGGAGATGAAAAAAGTGAAATATCTGTATTTTCAACCATTTGAAAGAAATTAACTGCCCCCCAAAATATGACTAAATAGAGTTTTCCTTCATATGCGCCTGTCAGTGCTGCCTATTACATGGAAGAGTTCAATAAAAGAAAAACAAATGTATCACAGGAAAACGATAGAGAGAATGTGAAAGTGGAAAATTAAGGCTTTTATGTGAGCATAAAGGATCATTTTTCTCTTACGCCCTTTCATATTTAGATTGTTTTACGTTTTTCATTTCTTATCTCAAGCTTAGCAAATCACCAGCAATTTATTGGGACCACTAACAAATCCTATAAAAAAAAAAAACTCTAGAACAGAACTTCAACAATTTAGACTTCAGTTCTTGGAAAAACTTAAATTAGGCTGCTTTAAAGCAATAAACCTTTGAATTTCAGAATCTACTGATGTTTGTTAGTTTTAGTTTTTTTACGTTTTCACCTACCTGTTTCTGTTCTTATTTTTGTTTCTTTGTTTATTTATTGGTTATCTATAGGTTTCTTAATTAGATTATATTCTTTGGTTTATTACTTATTACTTTCTTACTTATTTCTTTCATTCCTATATTTAATACTGTAGATTTTTCCTTGCTTTGATACTTTATGTTCCATTTGTGTTCTTTTAGTGTTTCGTCTGCCATCTTTCTATGTTCTCTTTGCCCCATTTCCTTCTGTTATCTTCTGATTAATTTTCCATTTTATTTTTTGCCATGCTCCATTTGTTGATTGGTATACCGGTATATACTTTTTAAATTGTTTACTTCTCATTGCTCTCCACATAATCCTCCCTTTACCCTCTCTGTTGTTATCCAGTTTCTCTGTAGTCCCTGCTCTTATGTCATCCTTGTATTTTTCTTTGTTTTCCATTTTTATCTATAAATCTTTGTTGTCTTGCTCCCACCAATGCTCTCTACGTTTTGGTCCCTCATCCAACAAATCTCGCATCGTGACGCCCGTTTTCTCATCACCTTTTGGTTCCTAAACAAATATGCATGAAGGTCTTTGCAAATATCATATGCAGACCGCCCCATCAGCGACTAAACTTTTGACCTCCTCAAAATACCTAAAACCATTTTATGGGCTTCCAGAGCGTTTTTCCAGGGTTACCCATCAACTGAAACATCCTTATTCTATTTTCTGTGTCCCTGCTTGTAGCTCAGGAGATGACTGTATTACTTTCCTCTTGTTTTCTGCACCTCCCATCCTTTCACATTTTAAGAGATGCTCTGATTATGCCCTGTCTGCCCATGGACTCACATGATTGGTCAATTTTTCAAGCTGGTTGCTTTACCAATCTAAGGACGTCTAACCTCTGGTCATTTTCCTTGACACAACACTGTTTCTTTGGGTCACAAATAAATCATTTGTGGGACCAATGAAAATTAATAAACAAAACTATAACTGCTCCTTCACAAAAGTTTTTTTTAAAATAAGTTTTAGTACTAATCAAAAATTAAAAATAATGTTTAATGCTCAGTAATGACAAAAAAAAACATTTTAATAGGATATTTTCTCAGGTGTAGATAAAAAAGAAATTATAGCGTAGTTTGGCAGCCATTACCTGTGAGCTCAAAAAGAAACATGGACACCTTTTTGCATTTTTTTTAAATTTTCTCCAGGACTTTTATATGGAAACTATACAAATATATATAAAGTTGATAGTCTTTATGTAGATTTTTTTTTTGAGTTAACGTTAATTTTACAAAAGCACATACACATTGTAGTGTTGATCCTTGTGTAAAAGGTTATAAAACAAGAAAATATAGGATTCTGCTTGTCAGGAGTGGTATCTGGCTTTCACCTCTTAAAAAAGAGAAAAAAACCCTGGACACCTTACAAGATCTGTGGAAGGGAAATTTCCTCTGCAGTTCATCATTCAAGCTACATTGGTGCTCTGACATATTGTAAGCAGCAGCACCCTGATATCAGAGAGAAGATCTACACACACAAAGCGGCTGCTCTTTTCCATATATTGGGAGACATAGCTGGTCCTGCACAATTAAAAATTATTTTGGATCCCCTCCATTCTGCCTGTCACGTCTCACAATTAATATGATCAAATCTGTTTTAGTAAAAAAACAGCAAAATCTGTACCTTGAAGACATTGAAGTAATGCATGCAACTGAAAGAGACATCGGTAACGTG
>NW_015150715.1:87644-89876 GCF_000732505.1 Cyprinodon variegatus
TAAATAACATAGTTATGTATAATATATTACATTTCTGACTGTATATCCCTGTAATTATTACACACTGTAGCTTTAAGTCATCTCAAGGCACTTTACAGAGACAATTAAATCTGATCATTCACTTAAATTAGTTCAAAATGTCTCATGAAACTAGCATACAGTCAGTGGCCTGCAGGATTCGCACCTCCTGGATTATATTTACATATATATATATATATATATATGTATATATATATATGTATGTAATGTGTATATAAAAATTTAAATATCTAAATGTCAGAATGGCCAATGGCCACTTAAAATGTGTAAACATTTCTAGATATATAAAACTTAATTCTTACTGGTATATTGTATTCAGCTTCTGCTAAAAAATACAATTTAGATTTTTTTTTTTATTATAGTTCAATATAGAGATGTGGTTTTGAAAGAATCTTATTTTAGTTATCTATAAATAGAATAACATAGAGGAGAGGGCTTTTGATAGTTGTAAAATTGGCGTGCCATAGTTCTTCTTTGTAGCTGTAGCGCTGTTTCTCTGTCTTATAAACATTTTCCCTTCTTTTATCTTTACTTTTTAATTTCTTCATTAAAATCTGTAGTTCCAGTGGGGTGAAAAAAGGCACTTCCTGTTTCCTGTTGTCATGGTGACTCTTTGAATCGGTGCTCCGCTGATAATGGCTTTTGATACTTGTTGCACAGGTCCTAAACTCCGAATAGTTCCGCTATGAGATGATTGAACTAATTCATAGCAGCCGCTGTGAAACTGAAAACTCAGAGTTAGGGTAGATCAATTTAGAGTTGAGGGTTTGAATCTGAGTTTGTTAAACCTGCTTTGTGAAACGGACCCCAGGATGGTGTCAAAGCCACAAGAACAGACTAGATGAAGCTGCTATGATGAGAAAAAGTAGAGAGAACATAAAGTTAGTTGGTTCCAGAGGACAGGAGCTCGATAACTAAAACATCTGCCTCCCATTCTAATTTTAGAAGATCTAGGAACCACTAGTGAACCTGCAGATGGAGAACAAGGTGCTCTCTTAGGAACATAAGAAACGACCAGATCTCTGATGTAAGATGGAGCTTCTCTTTAACAGGAATTTAACAGGAAGCCTCTAACCGACAAGAAAGAATAATTTGTTTAAAGTTGTTTGTAAAAATCTTTACCTCTCATAGCAAAACATTAAGAAGGGTTTTAGGATTATTTTTATGATTTGTGTATGTGCTTAAACTATTACATGACTGCTACTTTTTAAGGCTAATATTTTCCCAAGAAATGTATCTTATTAGGACAAGATTGGGGAATGAAATGGGAGCAATGGGGGGATTATTAACAGAGAGTTCTTACACTGTGCATTTGAATTGTCCTTGATGGAAGAACACTGCAGTATCTTGATATGGCTGAAGCCAGTGATGTCTCCTCATTTACAAACATGTGTATGATGAAATGATGTGGCACAGTGAGACCCTGGAGATGATTAAAATGCTCTTTTAAAAGCTATTCTAGGCTGACTTTCACAAGAAGTAAGATTGTGATTTCTGTCAAATCTGTTGTGATGTATCATAGTCAGTTAATACATATACATTATAAACTGTTATTTAAATACATTGTCCTGAGTGATCACTTCTCAGGAAATACTCAGGGAGGGAGAGCTTTTCTTTACAAGGGTAAAAGAAAAAATAGTTTATACAGGGGCTGTGTGTCAGACAGCAAAGTAAAGATGTGGGATCAAATTGTTTGATCTTTTAACTACCTTGTCAACCTCCACCCTGCATTTTGATGAGCAAATGATTCACCCATTTGGTTCACCTAGCATTAAAAGTTTAAAGAAATTGTTTCATTCTACATTTATGTAAAAACAAACTGGAGCAGCTATCTCCAGTATGTTATGGTCTGGTCAGTCTATAGACTAATTGGCTTCAGTGAGACATTACAAACTAGAATAGCACTTGGAGAGCACATACCACTGCCAAGTACCTCATTTCCCCTGACATACTTAGTCTTCCACCTTAAGTTAAGTAGTTAAGTTTAGTAGGTAAGTTAATACCTGTATTCACAGAATTTTTCAAAATAACTCCTGGATCCAGATGGTTCTTTGGACCTTTCATAAAATGTCATTCAATTAAATTCAGTTTATTTCTATTGCACCAATTCACAACACGTCATCTCAAGGCACTTTACAGTTCAACAGATCATAGAGTCAAACTGAATCAAAGTGTTCTATCTAAGGAAAACCA
>NW_015150715.1:93961-95542 GCF_000732505.1 Cyprinodon variegatus
GTTCGAACTGGCTACTTGCAACCTTCTCAGAGGACAACCCACTAGGCCAACACTGCCCAATCTCATAGTAAATCAGTCCAAAAAACTGAGATACCTTTTAATACAAAACCTGCTTTGGCACAATCTGTTTTTTTGTTTGTTCTTTTTTTATAGTTGTTGACGAGAAGGTTTGTATTCTTCACCTACAAAGTAGGAAACATTTGATAAAGAGAGTCAGAAAACTGAAGACCTCTTAATAATAATTTACTAATTTCCTATTACCTTCAGCTGTTTCTTCTCTAATTTTATTTTTTCCTGAGCCGATAAAAAGAAAATAATTCAATATAAAATCTTTTTGCATTCAATGGTGAGAAAGTCTTCTTTCAGCTTTTAAAAACCTCATATAAGCCAGAGATTAGCTGGAAAAAGGAAAGTAAAGCCAATACTTTTCTCACACCTGCAGCTCATACATCAGATTCACAGTCGGGCTATTTTGCTGCTGGAAGCATAAGATGAGACCATTATTTTGAAGAAGAGGCCTTATATGATGCCAGACAAATAAAGGAAAACAAACAATGCTGTAAAAATTACTGTTTTGCTGATGTCACGGTGGGAATGTGCTCCTGCTCGTCTTATCCGTGTTAAGATCCAAATTGTTTGTGAGTGATAGAAGAAAATAAGTATTTTAAATCAAAGAAACAGACTAAAGAAAAACAGACTAACGAAAGCTATAAAAAGTGTCTCGGTTGTGTTTACTTTGCAAAGGTTGACTATACACACATTTAACACTAGTGAATGATGAGACACATGAACTTATACCTTCATTTTCTCTATTGCAGGGTGCATAGTCATGTAATTTCACTTTTCTTTTGGTTTACACACCAGTTACTCAATCTGGTTGCATACATAGATTTTATGAGAAATTACAGCATCCTGTGTCATGATTTTGGCACTGATGGTTGTTTTTTTCCTTTGCTCGTTGCTATCCTGTCTAATTGGTTCTGTGGCTGATTAACGACGATCATTTCCACCTGGTTCTTCTGCTATTTATGTTAGGTGCTTGCCTTCCATCAGCGCCAGGTTATTTGAGCGTTTTGGTGAGACTAACTCTTACTTTCTGAAGTCTGTTCTGTTTTCCTGATTGTGACCAGTTTCTGCCCAGTGGATCCTAAGTTTTGCCTTGCTACTGTCTGCTCTGTTTGTCTGATCTGTTCTGGACTGATTCCTGGATTCTACCGGCTTCTGAACCTGGACCTGTCTTCTGACTCTTTGACTTTGGATTTCCTATCTCTGCAGAGATCCATAAATTGTGGGGAACATCAAAGTGGCTGAACAATCCTGGACTTTGCGGCTCTTACGATGATTTTTCTTTGGAACTAATCTTAATTTTTTGCCCAGTTCTTCCTAGTAGGGAAGCCTTCAGGGGACTTTTGACACTCAGGCAAGGAGACCGGTCCATGATGTAGTATATTACCCCTTTAAAGCCCGATCCAAGAATAAAACAAAACAGAAATTACTTTTTTTTGGTTTGAAGTCTTTATTTGGCCTTTTAACAAAATATGTAAAAAGAAAAAACAGAAATACATTTTTGATATTAATAAT
>NW_015150715.1:96908-97941 GCF_000732505.1 Cyprinodon variegatus
AACCAAGAGCAAATTTCACAATAAAAGTCTCCCATTTATACTCTAATACAGCATCTATTAGATAACATGGGAAACCAGTTATTTCACATATTGAAATGGATTATATATCACTGCTGGGCATGACCCTTTCCTTGACACACATCCATGGTAGACTTTCAAAATAAGACTATAGGGACTCTACAAAATAAAAGCCTCCTCCTTATGCACACTTATTCATTGTGCCATATGGTCCATATCTATGACCGAACTCAACCAATTTATTTAAATTACACTACCAAAGCCTGTTGACAGCACGCCTTAATGCACGCCTTAATGAAGCTTTAACATTTCCACTGTACTAACCTCGTAAGCAGATGCTTTACTTCGGTCAACTTCCAGGTAAACAGATACTTTTGGACTTTTTCTTCTGGTTAATAAACTTTTAACTACCGTATTTTCACGACTATAAGGCGCATATAAACGTCTTTTTTTTTCTCCCTCAAAATGTGCGGCGCGCTCTATAGTGCGGTGCGCCCTATGTGTGTTGTTACTGCAGACTTTTGAGACCACTATGCACCATGCAGAACTCCTCATCTCCTCAATGAGGAGATGATGAAAGAGTGGCTGAGGGAGGTGAATGTAAGGAGACCAGGTGGTTTTTTTCCACTCATCACCATCTCTGTTAATCTGTGACTCCATGCGTGCCCATCTCACAGCTGATGTGAAAAACATGGTGAAACAAATGAACGCTGTGCTTATTGCGGGAGATCTGACAAAGGACCTTCAACCGATCGACATCGGTGTAAACTCGCAGAAGCAGTGAGTTTACATGCAAAGTCAATGGTTGACGCGCGTATAGGCACAGCAAAAGGTCCCGCAGCGCGTTTTGAACAGCAGGCGCAGCGCGTCGGGAGCGTTTAAGAATCTGACGCCTTTAACGCGGTGCTGCTGCCCGAGATGGAAAAATTGAAGTTTTGCTGCTGGACAGCAAATATAGCTGCAAGGCAGAAAAAGGATAGTGTACCTCCGCCCAACGAGCATCAGACACACTTTT
>NW_015150715.1:98748-104993 GCF_000732505.1 Cyprinodon variegatus
TGCCTTATGTGTGTGTTAAATACATTAATGGCACACATAACTGAGACTGCGCCTTTTAGTACGGTGCGCCCTATTTTCGTGAAAATACGATAAATGTCTTGCTTTTAAGATGAGTGTGTTTCAGCCATTATTCTGCCAAATGATTCTACCCTTCAAAATCTTCAGATGATTCTACTGTTTTCTGCTGTTTGAAGTTTCTGATTAGTTCCTATCACATTTTTATATGTTCTTCAGCTAATTTCTGGTTCTTTTCCTTTTAATTTCTTTAGCTAATTTTTCTTTTTTCATTCAGCATAAAAAAGCATTCCCACTTTGCTGTTTCTCCGAAACAGCTTTTTTTCTAGTTTTGTTTATGTTCTGTTTGACCTCCTTTTGCAATAATTTCTGCATCAATAAGGTGTGGCACAGTGGTCAGTAGCGTGAATTGTGTTGAAAAGCCATGTTAGAGTAAATGGGGCCTTAACTTTTATTCTAATACTCTAAAAACAAAACTTTTCCTAGGTAACTTATTAAAATTCAAATCCTCTTCTACCTCCCTGTGTTTCTTTGAAGTAAAAGCCCCCTGTGTCTGGCCTTAGACCCATAACTTAGCTGGTGGACAGAAAGCCTATTATCCTATTATTCTCTCTTTTTTTTTATATGATTCCAACAGGTCAAATTATCAGACAGCAGAGGATTAATGTCAGCTATTATGCTAAGCTATATTTGTCCATAAATGCTGGGGAAACTCACCCATTACATAGACTATAGATGTAAAACTCATATGACTTCTGCTTCTGAATTTAAACAATACAGAAGTTGTTGCCTTTATACCAGAGTCTTTGAAAGATGTTTTTTCAGACATTCGCTTCATCTAGGTGGCATTAAACTATCTTTCAATAATGATAATATAAAACACCTTGGTGTCATCTTTTTTAATCAGGACTTGACATTTACTAACTGTAAGTTATTTATTAAACTTTTTTTTGTGTGTGCCTTATTTCACCTTAGAAATGTTTCAGAAATAAAAAATGGCTCATCCAAAGGTGAGACTGCAAAACTAGTTCAAGCAATTTTTACTTCAAGGCTGGATAATTGTTGTCCTTTATTAACAGGAAATTCACAAAATGCAGTTAAAAGCTTTCAGATTATCCAGCCAGAGTTCTGATAAATTTAAAGAGAGATTATACTTCTCCTGTTTTAGCTTTTCTTTATTGGCTTTCAGTTTAAACCAGAATAAAATTCTAAATCCTATCTCTCAAGTATAAAGTCCACCAATTTTAGTCAATGAGGCAGACACCCTGTCTACTTTTAAGGCTAGGCTTAAAACTCTCCTTTTTGATAAAGCTTATATTTAGAGTGGCTCAGGTTATCCTTGTCTATCTCTGTAATTGTGCTGGTGTAGGCTTAGACTGCTGGAAGACATAGGTAACACTTTTCATCATTCTGTTTTATTTTACATCTATTCTCCATTTCTGCAGTATTTGTTAGTTCAATCTCTAATGTTATGCTCTCTCTGCTTCTTCTAATCATAGTAGCTTCATCATCTGTTCCTATCCGGCTTTGACACATACTGGAGAAATATATAGGCTGTGTTCATTAACAGCTTCCATTATAGATGATAGAGTCAGGCCTGTTTTTTTAATATTCAATCCTGTTTCTTTCCTATGCATAGCTATGGGCTCAGCTTTTACTGTGATTAACTGTATGTGTTCTCTTTCCTTTCTTTTGACCTGAAAACCTGCTTAGAGCTTGCCTGCTTAACTGTTCCTTTCCTACTGTAGACAGAGTCACCTACTGTATGAAGCTAATTTAGTGTTATTTGAATTGGTATCTTTATTTCGAACATGCAAGAGAGAAAAAGAAAAAACAAACAAACAATAAAACAATGCTTAAAAACACTGGAGATGGAAACAACAAAGAAGGTACCTTTCTTTCCTGAGTTAATATACCTCTATTACATGTGCCTTACCTTTTTAAATGGTAATTTCTAATGTTCATTTTCTATATCTACTTCCGTCTCTTTAAACCCCGAGTCTGCCTCAACAGATTGCCACTCTCACTGAGCCTGATTCCGCTGGACAATTTCATTATTAAAAAGGGATTTTTTCCTCTCTTACTGCAGGCATTCTCAGTTTGAGGGATTGCTGTATAGTCAACGACACAATGCAAGAGAATACTTACGGTCTCTACATGCCCATCCAGGAGGGGCGAATACTGCAAAGTCAATGACTGAATACAATCAGCTGGTTTTACATTAAGCTGGAAATTTTAACCAATCTGACTGGACGATCTGATTGAATAATCTCTGTAAAAGACTTTGAGGTGACATTAATTGTTAATTGATGCTACATAAATAAACTAAATTTAATAGTCCTTTGAACCGTATAAAACTGTATAAAAATATTTATCAGTCATCTACATCGTGCCTCAACAGGCAACATAACGGAAACCAGGTTTCTCAGATCTTGTCTCTGGCGCTGCACACCCTTGGTGTGGCATTAAATCTAAATTTAAATTGCTAAGTATGATGATAAAAAGTCAATTAGTATTCTGTTACTAGGATATATTGACTATATGTCCTCCTGCAATGTTAAAATTTGAAGTTGTGGATTATGCCAGCACTGGACATGAATGTATTTCTAATGACTTTGCATTCAATTATTCTTGAAGTTAGTTTTCTGCAACCTTGTTGACCATCGGTAACAAATTCTGGGTTTTGCATAGAGAATTCATATGTTGTTTAGACAGCACACGGAATAAGTGTAATATTATGATTTGGGCTTTAAGCTTACCAAAATATAATAGGTGCTAATATGAAATTTTAAAAGCTTATCTTAACTGTTTCAAATTTACCTTAGGTAACTTTGGGTCTCAATGTCTATTCAGACCAAATGATTCATATTTTATACATACAATAATAATGGAAGTTTCTTTTGCTTTTGACAGAACCCAGTTATAAACACTTTGGCAGTGTTGATAAAGGTTGAGGCTGTATACAGATGATCCTTTGCTTTAAAGAGAGCCAAATAACTGAGTCCAGAAAAAGTGAATTTCTGTAATGGTTTTCCAGGTATGTACACACCAACAACAAGCTGGAAGAGTCATACTGTATATTCCATCTCAGCTGAAAATGTATTTAGAGCTTCATGCAGGAACCAGAGCCAGGGGGTGTGGGGGGGAGACATCGGACATCTGGTGGTGATAGCTCAGCCTGCTGTTGCTTCATCCTGGACAGGGACTGACAGAGAAAATGCATGTGTGATCCAAAAAATGTTTGCAGCTGTGCCTAGAACATTATGAAGAACATGGCAATTAGCCTCAGACTGTTTTTTTCTTCTGACAGTATGATACATGAGCACAAAGAACAGCTTCCCTGTAAATGCAACTATAATCATTAATTATATTCAAAAATAGATATGCAGCATCGCATGTTGACATCAAGCTGAACTTTTCATTTCTGTCGTTGTTCTGTCTAGTTTTCTGACCCACATAAGCTGAGGACTCTAAGGAGAAGGTGGAATGAAAGTGAAAAGAGGTTTATCGAACAAAGCAGTATATTGATGAAGATGGAGCTTGGAGACATGGAGCGGGAAGGACCAGGAAACTCTGTAAGGAGAGACAGCATGAGGAGGTTGTTTGAGAAGGACTGGGACATGGAAATGAATGAACTAGTCTTACTGAAGGTGGAGGATGAGGTTTCTGAGATGGTTTGGCCGGCGGCCTTTGCGGATGATCAGCGGGGAAGAAGAAGGATCAGCATTTACCAGTTGTAGGAAGTTTGACAAAGTTTAGCCTGAAAGTTTACGTGTCAGTCTGGCATAGGAGTCCAGGAGACCAAAGCCCCAGAGGGAGAGCCAGGAAGTCATGACTCTGCAACAACAAGCCTGTGAAGTACTGTTGAACTGCTCCTCTTATACAAGGAGATGATGAGGTGATGAGATCCACCTGGCTGGGAGCAGCAGGTGGAAGGAAACCGAACTGGACCTCAAACAACCAACCAGCGAAAACAGGAACAAGATCCTGACAGTTTCTGACTATAGTAGGTCAAGTAATACTGTCAAAAACCACTTGCTAAATGCCAGAATAATGAGGAATGATTTTCAACTTCTTCTTTAGAAGTGCAGGATATTCAATTATAGATGATGCATTTTGCAATATTTGAAAGAAAGCGTTGTGAAAGAGTTTTGATAGCTGTCAGCTTAATATGTTTTTTCTTCAGCTTTTTAAAAAAGCCAATTCCCCTGTGAGTGCTTGGTATACACATCAGCAGCCCAAATATCTGCAAGTCTAAGAGGTTACCACTTACAGGTGGATGAATTTATTTGGGAAGGGGTATCAATAATTATCAACAAACCAAGTTTATTTTAATGCATTTTCATTTTTGAGATGAATTTTAGTGATTATTTTTTAGAAAAATCTTCCAAGTCTGATTTTAAATACAAATGTAATAATTTACTACATTATTTTAATCGAAATCCCTCAGTAAGGATCATGTTTGGTTAAAGATAATATCAACAGGAATGTCTTTGTGCCAATGACGGTATTGTGTTATTCATGACTGAAGGTTAAATAAGGAACTGCCTGATGAAAATCAGTGAAATTATGTTGACATAGAGGAATTCCAGCTCGGGCATACATGAACACAGACAACACATGAGCAGTTACATGTTATGTAAGCAAATATGCACTCTGGCAGAGATCTCCCACCCAGAGGCCTTGCATTGTCCCTAAGGATTAGCCTTCCTGTCACACTTACGAAGCGTTCTTTTCAAAATGAAACCACCCTGAATTACAATCACGCTGTGCTTTTCTTTGCATCCCTTTCTCTGCCCTTGACTCTGTGACTGGCCCAATCTACGAGAGGTTTTGTGAGGAGACCAGTAGGCGTGTGTGAGTAATGGTAAAGAAAGAAATGTTTGAACACCAGATTAAACATAAGCACATAAATAATCGTTGGGACTCGCTGACAATCGTTTGGCATGCAGTTCAGCTGAGGGCTGATGGGCTTGGACGCTCTACCGATGGAGTGTTTTTTCAAAGAATCAAGCTTTAGCTCTTATCTCTTTGGCCTGATGCTCTGAACTCCATTGCTGCCATTGGTGATTTTCATACAAACACATTGGCAGACCGTGTACTGATAGTTGTCACTTTTTTTTTCCTCCTGTGAATGATGGGAGCCGAAGCAGCAAAGCTTCAGTGGAGGCCGTAAAGCTGTGCATGGATTCAGGAAAATGAAGTAAAACAGCCAGAGGATAAAACTGTGGAAAAGCTTAGCTGAATGTCTCCTACAAATGCAGCACAGACAGGTGGAAAATTTATGGAAAACCCAACATAAAAGGTACTGGAAGTGAGGCTGTCAGAACAGCTTTAGCCTGCCTCGGCTTTAACTTTTAGAGAGTGTTGAGCTGAACTGGAAAGATGGAAAAGCACGCTCACTTCAGATATATGCTTACTTGGCATATTGATAATGTTGAAGAATGCTCCATAGTACCTATTTACATAATATCCAGGAGTTAAATGGGTTTAAATCGAGTTTCCTGCAAGCACACAAGAGAACCGGTGGTCATTAAGGCACTGTCATCTAGTGTAACTGTTTGGGTAAGAACTTGTACATACATTGAAAACTAAAAAAAACAGTTAAATTCATAAAAGTTCTGCATAAAGTGTCAGTCTAAACTGTGGCAGCAATAGAGAGAACACGAAAACAACCTCTGTCTGATGTACGATGGTTTTATTTGGTATAAAGTGAGTCCTGGAAATTAAATCAACAAGCGGTTCTCTGAGTGGGCTTTAGGAAGGGAGGAGGGGAAGATTCTGTAGGTGGAAAATCTATAGTAGTTGTTTCTTAGTCTTTTTGGTTAAATAATAAAGAATCCCTGAGGAGTTGAATCTGTGTTCTGCTGCGTTTGAGATTAACAGAGCGCAACATGGTATTAGTGTCCTTTTTCAAAGAGATTTTTTCAGGTAGATCCTATTCTGGGAGTTGGAATGAAGGAAGGCAGACAGGCAGCTGAGCAGTTTGCAGGAAGTGGAGCGAGAACTAGTGAGGGACTAGGGAAGATCTTTGCTGCAAAGGAGGTAAGATCTCCACAAGGTGATGAAACTAGAAGGTTTGAAGGCCAACATTGGGGCTTGGGAAGTAAAATGCAAAGACAAACCGATGGAGTAACAGCATACAAGTGTATAATCAAACCTGAAGAGGGAACTGATTACAGAAATATGGAGTTTATTTTGTTCAGTAACTGATGTAAGCAAAGAATCTG
>NW_015150715.1:105616-108845 GCF_000732505.1 Cyprinodon variegatus
AAAACGTCTTTATTAAAGGTTTTTAGAGTATCTCTGTTGTTGTTAATGATTTTTAAATCTGCAGTGTGTAGTGCATGATGGTAAAACACCCTCCTATCACCAGTGAGTGGACAGATGGTTGGATCTAAGTGCTGTTTGTAAAAGCACCCCTATATGCCCTCTGCACCCTTCAAATATTATTTTGTTCTAAATATACATAAATAAAAATGTAATAATTAATGAAGTATTTGCTCTTTATAAGCTTATCAGGCTGTTTGGATGGGGGATATTTATTGTGGTGAATGTTACACATATAAATAAAATGCAAAATCTTCTTCAGAGTCTTTTAAATCATCTTATGACTTGTCTCAGGTTTTCTGGACCAAGGACACATCTAAAAGCATCATTGAAAATCTTTTTGCAGTGACATAATGAACCACATTACATATCTCAAGGTAACAGTGGGCTATTTTAACCTGTAAATAAACCCAAAGCTTAATTGCATTTGCTAAGAAAAGCCATTATTCATTATTCACCAAAGGGATAGAAACAAAAACAGTTATAATGAAGCCATCAAAGCGAAAAAACAAACACACATAAAGTGCAGAGTGTGCTGTTTTATAATCATAAACATAACAATTGCACACATGGACACAGGCACACACCTCATTACACTTTACATAACATAATAACACGAAGAAAGGAAGATATGCTCTCCAAATCTGTGACTAATATGAAGACAGAACAATTTTTTTTCCTAATCAAATTCACGTCTTCATTTCTTCACCACTGCTGTTTCTCATCATGTTTAACCAGCAGGCTCCAACTTAGCAAGTGAGAAATCTTCGACCACTTGCACATAGGAGAGAAGGCCAGAGACGTCTGCTCTAAATTAGCTTGTCCCTCTCCTCTCTTTTATAATTACAGATACTCACAGGCATATTGTGCTGAAGTACCTACATGATCAAAGCAATTGTTTTTCTTCTCGAGATGTTGTAATAACTTTTTGTTATGGAATGTCAATAATAAATACCTGCTTCTCAATGGAGCATGACTCACTCTCATATTTTCACTCTGGGAGTCTTCAGCCTCTCTTATTTTTCTTAATAGCGTTCCATAAATGAAAATCTAAGCCGAGGATAAAGAGTAGAGGCAGGCAGAGGTTAAAAAGTTCTCAGACTTTCATCCAATCTTTTCCAAAGCTCAAAGAAATGTACAGTGAGCAAATAACCTACAAATATTAAGTCACCATTTGTACAGTCGGAAACATTTATGACTGTACATAACTAATGATTAAGGCCTTCAATAAAGAGAGGAAAAGGTGAAAACCTTTACATTTTTTTAAAAATACGCATTTGAAAGAAATGCAGATAAATTGTTTGAAAGTCTAGACTGTGTTGCTGTAAGAAAAAAAATCAAATGCCTCTTCGATTATCTTCAGAGTGTTTGGTTTAAATGCAAGGTCTATTGGAGACGGCTTCAAGAGAGTCCAAAGATGACTCTTTGACTTTTCAGGGTGGCTCTTATTAACTTTGGCTAAAGAAAATGCAGAACAATCGATGATTTTAAACATAGATATATAAACACTCCAGGTATTTTTCCCATTGCAGAACTGTTCTGAATTTCTGGATAGCATCTTTAAAAAGTTTCTACAGGTGATTCCCATTTTGACCAATACCAACTTTTTTCAAAGCAGTTGTTTTAAGGTCACAATACTTCTCTAATACTCCAGCCATAATATTGACTTAGATTAACCTGAATGTGTTCAAAAAAATTCACAATGCAAACCCAAGGAGGTAAATTAATTCTGTAATAATATTTTATTGAATGATTTACTTAAATCATAAACCAATAACCACATATCTAATTGATTCTTAATCTTCTGTGACTGTTCCTGAAGGAATATTTAAAGGTACAATGTGTAATAATTACAGGGATTTACTGACATAAATGCAATATTGTGAAGTAAACATTTTTGAGGTATGTCTGTTCTTAGCCTCACAGGTTCCAATCGAAGGTCATGAGAGATAAGAATGAGTTAAAAAGCCTCCCTCATGGCATGAAGAGGAGGACTGCTGTTTAAGATGAGATCAATCTGGCCAGTGAAAGATATATTAACCTAACAGGGGATGGCTTTGATGAACCCAAGTTGTGTTGCTGCAATGTTCAAGTCTGAAAAAGTTCTTTATGCAGGGGGTGGGTTGGTTCCCATGGAGGGAGTGTATGTGTTGGAACATTGTAAGGTATAAATGTATGTGCCGTGGATGACTCAGTCAGAGCCCTATCTCTCAATATGAGGGCATTAAATAGATTTTAACCTTATTTCTTACAAGACATGCCTCTGTGTCAGTTTCCTAACTTCACAAATATATTATCTACATGTATTTTATTTATTGTTACCTATAAACTGAATGTTTCAATCTTTATCTTTGCCTTGCATTGAAAAATTCCTATTTATAATTGCAAAGGAGTGAGTTTGCATTTATGGAGGCAGACAGCTTTTGCACTACAGCAGCGCAGAGCTGAAAAACTAGTGACTATGGGGATCACCATTACGCTGTAATGGGACAGAGGCAAGTAAAGCCTATATGCAATCCTAAACAGACTCATAAGATACTATTTATACAATTACCTATGTAGACTTGACTTACATCGGCAACCCCCAGACCTGCTGTTAGCTCAGGAAGAGAGCTGAGGAGCAAAGCAGTAGCTCGAAGAATCCTCAACTGCTATCGTGCATGTTTTGATTCTTCTCACTGGAGGTACTTTCTGCCACCTCATACTGTCCAAGTCCTGCATATGGTCCTAGTGAGCTACCATTTGACCCAGATATGTTGAAAAAGAGATACTAAAACATCCAAGTTATCTGTTCTTAAGGATGAACTTTGATTTTTGCCCAATAGCAAGAAAGCAAAACAGCAAAGCTAAGCTGAGAAAAAAGGAACAAGTAAAAACTAGCTTCCTAGCTGTTGACTTTGAGATGTAGTTGATTGAAAGTTAGAAGTATACCTCCTTTACCGAGGTAAGGTAAAGACACTTATAAATCTACTTAAGTACATTAATGAAGTCAATATACTCTGTTAACAGCACCGCAACACTACATCTTCCTCCACCAATGTTGAAAGTTAATATCAGCATAGACATTCATCCCCAGTTTCCAAAATGACTACCATGCCTTATGTAGGGTGACCAGACGTCCCCGATTTCCGGGGACTGTCCCCGTTTTGGACCACCTGTCCCCGGCTAAAGC
>NW_015150715.1:113570-131864 GCF_000732505.1 Cyprinodon variegatus
ACTCAGTTACTTTTTGGGAGAAGTAACTATAACTAATTACTTTTTCAAAGTAACGTGCCAAACACTGCTGAACAGCAAAATATAATATAAATGTGATAATAACAAGAAAATATCAAATTCTTCGCTCAATCTGTTGGTTTAGGTGGACTGAAACAATGAACTGCATTGGTTGCAACAATTTGGTGGATCTGTAAGCCAAAAGTAGGTGTCAAGTTGTGCCTCAAAGTTATCTCAATTTCTGTGTACTATTTGCAACTCTGGGATAATGTCCGTTCTCTTCTGATTCAATTCCTCTTTTCCAAGGAGCAGTCATACATACATTCCCAGCATTGCGTCATTGCAAATTGCCTTTGAGATGCACAAAATAAATCAACCCTGCTCTTCCATCACTCATCATGGTAACAGTTAGCATGACATGCAACAGTCTTACTTAAATAGAGAAGTTTGTATCACTTTGAACAATTGTCACCAATAGTTCAAACAATAGTGGGAGACCTAGAGCAGCATGTCAACTTATTACATGTGCAATTTTCTGTTTAAATTAGTCGCTTCATATTCGGGATCTAAAAACCCCTAATCTACCAAGCTGGTAAAGACATACCCCTCAAGCCTAACTAATAGTAATGCAACATTAGATGGCCCTTACATGTTTATTATCAGATCATCTTATAAGAATAAATAAAAGTATTGGATAGAGCATAATAAATTATGTGAATAACTTTCTAAGGTACTGTGTGAAGAATCTAGATTTTTACCCTACTTCTTTTTTTTTGACTTAATTTTACTGCATCTGTGGAACAATATTGGCTGATTTGATAAAAGACTTTGAGGAAAAATAAGGGAAAGAACAGCATGAATCAGCATTGTTTACAACAATGGACAAAACAAAGAAGAATAGATATGACACTCATCTACTAAGTAGAATTTACTTTGTTAAAATGAATGAAAACCTTCAATCACAGCTAATGAGCTGAACCCACGAAGAACCACGTTAGTTGTTTTCACCCTGATTAAACCTCTGCACCCTCAAGAGACGGCCAGTCCGACTAGTCAGTCAAGAATTAATGAGGCATGGTAAACTTTGCCTTGCAATTCCAGCAGGGAGCAGAATGTAGAAATCGGCGGCACCTTTTTGGTACTAAAGGATCTGTGGCCTTAATTGGTTGTAGAGAAGTCCAGGTTTAACCAGTTGTAGCACTTTGACTCTGCAGTGTAAGCCTTCATTACAGACTTTACCCTAGAGACGTGACTCTTCCACTGTACAGCCTACATATATGTCTCAGCAGGTAAAACTGGTGCAGGGCAGCCATTACATACAATCCATGGGATTCAGCGGTGAGTGACTCACAGAAGCATGTAGAGAACTGAGTTGGACCTGATGAAAGAAACAAAATACTTGATTTTTAACATTTTACACAGACTTTCTTGTATTTGTACAGTTCAACAACATTTATTGTTTTAGCAAAGTTTATGTTTGAGTTATGT
Source organism: Cyprinodon variegatus (assembly GCF_000732505.1). NCBI lineage: Eukaryota > Metazoa > Chordata > Actinopteri > Cyprinodontiformes > Cyprinodontidae > Cyprinodon > Cyprinodon variegatus. The sequence continues at coordinate 115,056 of NW_015150715.1, forward strand.
TTAACACCAATTAACAGACCAAATATTTGATATTGTCACAGCAGAAAAATGGAGTGTGTTAGGCTGTTCCTGTTCCTACACTGTTCCTACCTTCTGTGTAGGTACAGTTGTTTCAGGAAAGACAGGTCTGGACACATAAGTCACTGCTGGAAAGGTTGTATGAGATAATGGAAAAGAGCCCATGACATTTAGATTTGGATTGGTTAAACATATCTGAATCAAATGACAAAATTACCTCTTTAGTACGCAGTCAATTTTTCCAGAGTCCCTTTAATTGTCTAAATTCTTGAACTAGGTGCATTGGACCAAAGGACATGACTAAAAGTTGCACAATACCAGCCCACAGGAGCTGGAAATGCCAACCTCTGTCCCAGAGCATCAAAAAGCACTAGTGTAAGGTAATCTAGTTTTGGGCAGGTTTATCCAAATTCACCAAAGTTTTGCTAACCTTACAATTAAAATTGTGCTTGGTCCTTCTGGTTCTCTGTTTCTTGTTAGGGGGATGTCTTAAAGCCCAGGATCTGAGAAAATACAGTATCCCTATTCAGTAATACTCCATGACCTTGTTATTTCTGTATAGATCTAAACTAAGAAGCTTTAATTTGATTTAGCTAGCTATGCAAAGGTTCTTAACAGACCGTTTGAACTCTATTTGTTTTTGGACAGATGTTAAGGGTAGTCAGTCTTTGAAAAATAGTTATCAGAAAACAAACACACCTATACCCACAGTTTTTTTCCAATGTTGTTTTATAATATTATATCAGATGGGTTCCCATTAAGGCAAAAAGGCTGAGTTCTGGTTGGCTTGTTCCTTTACAATGTCTTAAACCATTCTGTAAATCTCAGGTCTCCATGTACTAAAGAGAGGACAAATTTGGCTCAGGATCAGAGCACCTCTACCTTGGCAAGTGTTCCACAGCTCCTACCAACCTGGTTCTCTGGTTCATCCAGATTACTGAAGGTCTAAATATTTCACTACCTTGTCAGCAGCAGAAACTACAGACCCTCACTTTATAACCTCAAATTTTGGGATGCCAAAGTCTTTTGGTTTCTCATAAGGTTGTTGGCACCACCAATACTACTTTTGCCCTTTGGTACCACTCTATGGATGCAGTCTCCCTTATGAGGCATTAAGTGGTGCCAACAGGCATGAAATGAGGGGCATGTAGTGACACTGAGGGGCAAACCAAGGCCTGTAACTATAAAGGAATTTGCAATGACCACACAACTGCAACCTAGTACTTTGTGTCCTTTAGCACCACTTTATTCTCATATTTCCCTTAGGAGGTATATATGTATTTGTTGGCTAGAGTACAAACAATATTTAACTAACACCTGCTGTTGTGTAAAGTGTTAGACATGTTCTAGGTAGCAAAAGGTACATGTAATGGGATTCTAACATTTCTAGATGCCTGGTGAGGTGAAAAGTGAAGGCTGTGGAAAAAAAAACTTAAATATGTGTTTGTAGCCCAGTCCTATCTCCCAAAAAACAGCAAACAATCTCCCACAGGTTGGTTTCAATCAGACCATAATTAGGCAGCTGAAAGGACACAACCGGAACCTTTCTGAAAGAGAGACTTGAGGGAAAAGGATGCTTCTGAAATCAAGTATGTTTGATGCTGTTGCTGCAGAGCAAAGTCCGTTTTGACATACTTGACACTGTTGGGGGTGGCTAAATGAGATGATCGCAACCTGCACACGCTGAGTCTGGCTGCATCCTTGGAGGCATACAGAGTCCCAGTGCTTCAGCTGGTAGGCTTGATTGACAAGGCAAGGAAAAATACGGCCAACCTTTGAAGTACTTACCCGAGGTGGTATCTTCCTGAGTAGCTGAGAGAATAGAGATCAGTTTGAGGGGCAGGACTTCCACTTCTATGTAGAAATTATCGATTTTTTTAGATAAATTCTGTTGGAAACCTTCATTATTTTCTTCTATTTTTAATTGTAATTTGGATTTCTCTGGGATTAAAACTTAAAATATAAACATACCTCTTTGAAAAGCGACTTTGAAAGTAGAGTGAAAACTAGAGTGAAAACCTGTTGAAGTGTCGGCATGCGTTGCTTGCTCACAAAGTAGAAGATGTCTTCAGTAACTGTGAAGTGGCAGATCAGGTGTTTGGTGGAGACCAGTGGGGAACTGAAGGCATCATGAAGAACACTATGTTTAAAGGGCCAAAAACAACAACACTTTTTGACCTTATAACTAACTAATAATACCAATGTTCTATCAATATAGTTAGCAAAGCAATAGTTTGCTCTATTAATACCTTTCTGATTAATCTTTGTGAATTCTCCCTCCATGGGAAAGGAGTCATGATCAACATTTAGGTAGAGCGGCGATTACCCAACGGGTCGAGAAGGCACCAACATTGAACCAACTATCCATGGATCTATCATGGTCTTTTGATTGTTCTATAATCTGGGTTTGAAGATTCTGCAGTTTTCAAACTAGAGCAGAGTAAAGACACCCAGAAAAAATGGATGGTTAGCCCTTTAACAGTTCCTGTAATTTGAAAGCTGTAATCAGAAGCGTACTTCAGTTTGGTGCTCAACAGCTCTTAGGCTTTACACCACAGCATCATCAATGTTAACATTATAAAGAGTCATTTTCTTCCAGATCATTTCAAAAATTCATTCACAGTGATGCAAAATGACATTTTCTGACATAGATCCACAATGCAACTCCACCAAGTTAGTAGTTTATTAGCTGAACGAGCAGGCAGTAAGGTATCCGAAGGAAGACTAGATGCTGTTTAGGAACATCTAATGGGGGTGCTGGTCCATCCTGCTGATGCTAACAGGCAAACTGGATAACTTAGTTGAAGAGTGTCATTATGAAATTAAAAAGTGATGGATAAAAACATGATTGTGAAATATAAACTTAAAAGTTTACATAAAAACTGCTGGAATGAAATAAAAGCCCTTCAAAATGGTTTTAGATTAAAAAGTTTTAATTAGCTACAGCAGGTCTTTTTAGTCAATTAAAGATTATTTTGTATGTCTGCATGTTACCCTGTCATTGGATGGAAACCATTGAGGATGTTTCACATTATGGATGGATGTTTTTTCTTAATGCTGCTTGTTCTGATGCAGAAGATTTTTGATCATATCACCTCTTCAAACCAGTTGCTGTATTAGTTTGGACTGAATTTTGTTTCATTATTGTTAAAAACAAAGAAAACATTTTGTAAATAGATGTTTGAAAGAGATGCAAGCAAGAAATACAACTTAAAAAAGTTTTCATCAGAAAAAGGTTTTGAGAGTAACTGCCATTTTCTCAGATTAAAATTTTCCTTTTATTTTCTCATTTTATTATTTCATACTGTATTTTTTCAATTTTTTTAAGATGGAGTTTTATGATTTGCGTTTTTTTTTTCAGCTTGTTAGGACTCCTGTCTGTGTGGTTTGTGTTTTGTGTGTTTGTATTCCTTCCTCCACCAGGCGGCGCCTGGTCCGCCTCCTCACACACCTGCGGAGGGTTTCCTCGTTAACGGAGTGCTTTTAAGTTGCTGACTGCCACTACCTCGACGCCAGAGTGTTTGCCAGTTCTGGGTACTCTAGCCAAGCTGAGTTTTGCTGAGTCAAACTGAGTTTTTGTCTACCTGAGTTTTAACCTTGCTGTTTTTGTCTTTGCCTCTCGGCAGAAAGTCATCCTGCAACTGGATGTTTCGTACCTTCTCTCCCCTGGAAGGATCATCTGACCCTCTTCATCTCCACAACAACCCGTTCCAGTACCACAGGAAATCTAGTCAGCCTCTCTGATCACCTACAAACAACCGCATTCTGGGTAAACCCTGTCCGCCCTCCATCAAATGAGATAAACACTGGAACACCCCCACACCGACTGGAGTCAAAGAGTCAACCACTTTTCTGGAAACGTGAGTCTGCAATCTATTTCTCCTTTTCAAGTTCGACAATCAAATTTCCCACTGAGCCTGAACTAACCGCAGTGTCTTCCCCTCACTTTCCAGATCCGGTTGAGCAGTGTTCAGAGCAACATTGGATTCATCACAATCTTCTCAATACACCTGTTAAACTTTTCCCTGGTCTCTCTGTATTGGTTTTCCGCATGTGGGTCCGAGCTCTTGATAAAATCATGACACAGATTTATTTTTGTTCAAGAGCAATTATTTACATAAAAGAGAGATTATTTAGACCTGTCCAAATATGCACGTAGACGTTTGACAACACAAAAAGTAAAATAGGTTCTAAGAAATAAGACTTGTTTTCGCTAAGAGTGTTCTGGCCTTTCTGAAAAAGTTAACTCATTTGTGAATATTTGATGAATGATAAATGGGCTAAATGGTCTAATATGTACGGTGGCTGAGAAGTGCAAAACACATTTACAATTCAAAAACACATTAACAAATAAAAAACAAAATAACATTTGAAGAAACAAAATTATATTTTATGAAACAAATGTATTTTTGAAAAAAAAAGTTAAAATTTTAGCAAACAAATTTACATTTTAGCAAACAAATTCACATTTTAGGAAACAAATTCAAATTTTAAATAAGTTAGATTTTAGGTGAAAGTTTTATTTTAGAGAAAAAAAAATACATTACAGTGAAACAAATTTACATCTAAAAAAAATTTGACCGTTCAGAAACACAGTTTTGTCTTTGTACAAGTGCAAAGACAAAACTGCAAGCGGCAAAACACAGTTACATAGCCAAAAACAAATTAACAAAAGACAGCTACACGGAAAGGGAATGTCCCAGTGGCCGGATGTGACGTCACCATTACCCTGACTGAGTACAAACAGCTCAATCTGTAGTCCTCCTGCTTCACGTGAAAAGTCAGCGGTGATTTTATTATTGTGGAGCAAATTTCAGCCAATTTACACCATTTTGTTCTTCGTGCGGACGGTCTCTGGAACATTTACGGGACACGGACCAGGCGGCAGGACCACTGGAGCTGCTGCAACGCAGCCACTGCCACGAATTGAGCTCGGCCCTGCTGCTTGGTCCTGGCACCTGGTACGTGTCCCGTAAAAGTTCCAGAGACCACAATAAGGGCAAAACATTGTTCAGTTAGCGTAAACTTAAAGCTACAGTGTGTAATAATTACAGGGATATACAGTCAGAAATGTAATATATTATACATAACTATGTTATTTATCATCATCTACGAGCTCAGCCTCTTAACCTTAATATTTGCGTTGCCTTAGAATTCGTTATTTATAATTACATAGGAGCGGGCATGCCATGGAGGCAGACATCTTTGCGCTACGGCAGCGCAGAGCCAACAAACTAGCGATTGCGAGATCGCCAAAATGTCACAACGATGTAGAAAAAATAACGGGTATATTTATTATCTTAAGTCTACATGAAATCTATACCCTACACAGACTAATGAAATACTATCTGTAAAATTATCTATGTAAACAAACCTCATCACTTTAGAAGGTAGGTGATGCGGACATCGTGGAAGACATTTTGTCCCGTAACGCTCGCCATACTGTTGGGGGGGAGAAGCGGTGGGGGGTGTTCATGTTGCTGCAGTCTGCAGTCTGGACGTTAGATGTCGCTAAAAGTTACACACTGTAGCTTTAAGAAAAACAGCTTCAGTGCAATTCTTTCCATCTAAAATCGCCGCTGACTTTTCACGTGAAGCAGGAGGACTACAGATTGAGCTGTTTGTACTACAAGTCAGGGTAATGGTGACGTCACATCCGGCCACTGGGACATTCCCTTTCCATGTAGCCGTCTTTTGTTAATTTGTTTTTGGCTATGTAACTGTGTTTTGCCACTTGCAGTTTTGTCTTTGCACTTGTAGTGTTTCCGAACGGTCAATTTTTTTTAGATGTAAATTTGTTTCCCTATAATGTATTTTTTTTCTCTAAAATGAAACTTTCTCTCACCTAAAATCTAACTTAAAATGTAAATTTGTTTGCTAAAATGTAAATTTGTTAACTTTTTTTTCAAAAATACATTTGTTTCATAAAATATAATTTTGTTTCTTCAAATGTTATTTTGTTTTTTATTTGTTAATGTGTTTTTAATTGTAAATGTGTTTTGCACTTCTCAGCCACCGTAAATATGCCATCAAACAGCAGGTCATGTTGACCTATTAGGGAGTTTCAGGGTAAAGGAAAAGTCTCTGTCAGGATGTTGGGAAATGTTTATGAAAGGTGCGTTGGCCAAAGACACACACACACCTACACACCAACTTGTCTCTTTTTAGGGCATTTCCATTGAGTTGGATTAATTTCTACAGCCTAACTGGAACGCTTAGCCTAACCCTAACAGGTTCATATCCTCTCCACTGTCGCTACATGCATGCTCAGTGTGAGGGATTGCAGATGAGTCAATGCAACCAGGTGGCTTTCCTTAGATAGAAAACTTTTGACCAGTCTGGTTGTATGGTCTGCTTGTATTGAGTGCCTTGGTGTGGCATGTGTTGTGGATTGACACTGTATGAATAAACTGAACTGTATAAAACTTTTTAATTGCAGCTTTTCTCTGTGTGACTCACACCAGGTTGAATTTTACTCCATAGATTAGACGACACATCTCAATCAATCAACAAGCCGGGAAATATTTTGAAAAATCTTTACCAGAATTGCCACCATGTTTTTTTTTTTTTTTTTTACTTTTTGACACCAAAAACATTTGGCTGTGACTTCATACAGAAATTGAAATGCTTCCAATTCATACATTAGGATACAACATAGAGACATTTATTTCTTGTTTCAATACCAAAACAACAGGGTTCTCCCTCCACCATCAACCCCAGAGAAGCAGCATTGTTCATTAGTAACTAAAAATGGACAACAAACTAAAAAAATATCAGATTAAATCCTGTGATCTGTCCGTCTTTAACCTGCAGTACTTTCTTCTCAAACACCCAGCCAACAAAGTAAAGATGCACAAGTAAGTGGGTGGGTTTGTGTGCCTCTGTGTGAAAATATCCTTTGTAACAAAAAAATTGACAGAAGAAGCATAAGTTTTCTGTCCACTGGAAAACAACAGGCTGCAGAAGTTTCACTCCTCTTCTCCCAGCATGTTTCCCATCACAGACGCACGCTTTGTTTTTGTGCCACAAATCCTCCAGAAAATGAGAGAAAAAAAAAGCTGATAACCACAGAGGGTGGTGGTGTAATTCTTGGCTGGGTCGCAGTTTTCAAAAGGCAAAGGGGGTGAAGTGGAAAAGGAGAGTCCTCCTCCTCCGACAGTGACGTTTGTACTCTGAACGGACCTTCTGGATCCACACGCTAATGAAGCTGTTTGTACCAAATGTGTTAATCCTTACAAAACAGGAGGGGGAAACAAAGAATAAACCAAAATAGTAACATCATTCCTGTGTTCTTCAACTTTGTACTTGGTCACTTTTTAAATTCCATATATTTATTTTCATATATATTTATATATATATATATTTATATATTCTTTTTACAGTTAAAAACATCATGGATTTGACAGACTATTTGGTTTCTTTTTGTCTAAGTAGAAGTGTTTATTTTATTTTGTAGATGAATGCATGAAGATTTTTTTTTTCTTTTCCATACGGTCCGTCTGTGGAAAAAAGGTGACCACTCAGTGTTTGTACAATAGTATCCATACAGTATGCATATCATTAGGATTTCCCATGATGTATTTTTTTTTCTATTTGACATTTTTCATTCAAATATCACAGATACTGAACACCAGAGTCTGCCAACAGCGTCACACCAGAAAGTGCACATCCTGGACTGATTGGTCTCATTGGTTGTTTTGGGCCGAGTCTCTGTGTGATAGGCTCAGGGTGAGTAGCTGGGTCTGTGTAGGTCCACTGCCGCCGAGTCCCCCAGTGTTTCCTCCGTTAGGGGTCAGGAAGCAAACAGTTTCTCTGGCTTCTACCGTCACGCCTGTTGATCCGCCTCCGACGATCCCAGCCTCTTCCTGCTTCCTGTGGGCGAGCGCCAAAGCTCTGAGCTGCTCCTGCGCCTCCTCCAGGAGCAGCGCCACAGTGTTCTGCTGCTGCCCAACGCCGGGGGAGCAGGAGGAAGAGAACGGCCTGCCTTGCGGCATCTTCTCCCTCCCGTCTTCCTTGCAGGTTATTGACATCTCTGTGGTTTCCGGGCTGGTTTGCATACAGGACACCTCGTTGTCGTGGTGACTCTGGACGGAGGGAATGATAGGGATGGAGCAGGAGCGAAATGGGGGAGGAGGGGAGAGGCTGTGGGGATGGCCGGGCCTCCTCAAGCTGCGATTGCTTTGCGGAGCACAACCCACGTCTTGGCGATCCTCCCAAGGCAGTGCTGATGGCGTCTCCTTGGAAACAGGAGTTTGCATATGTACAAAGGCATCTTGTTTGGTGTCACAGCCCTGCTTCTCCTCCTGGGTGTGGAAACTGAATCAAACGAGACGGAGGGAGAGGAGAAAAAGAGGGAGAAAAGGTTATTCATCTGGTAAAAACTTCCACCCTTCATTGGAGGAAAAAAAAATCTTTGTCTTTGTCTGTTTTCAACTCAAATGCCTTTTCAAACTCCCACGTGGAAACTGGCAGAATACAGCTTTCCGCCCTCTGCCATCTCGCAGCTGAAACCAAGGATGGGGGGAGAGAGATGAGGCTGACATCTTTCTTTCATCCCTTTATATCCAAATCCACACACACATATAAACACACACATTCATGTCTTGCTATATGTAACGAGGACTATTTGTTGACTTCCACTAATTTTAACCCTGAAAACAACCTTTAACCGAAACATTGCTAAAATGGAAGAAAAGACTTCAGCTTTTTATTATTGTCAAATATCTGCTACAGGAAATCTGCTTCAATCTTAGGTTTCATGAAGAGGAAGCAGGGATTTTCTTCTATAGGATAATGATATAAAAAAAACAAATATCATTCTGTTCTGACATTTTAATTCAAATATTGTTAAATAACTGGTAAAGCTCTATTAGTGGAAATTGTTCTTCAGGCATTTCTATTTATACACTGCAGAAAATGAAGTATAGGTAAGTAAAGAGTGTATTAATGAGTGTATTTTCCCCTAATAACTAAGTAAGTAAGTAAAATTACCAACAGAATAAGATTACATATGTTTGAAACTGGAAAAAAAAAAACAAATCCATTCTTTATTTCCAAATGCATTATACATTGATGAAAATAAGTATTTGAACACCCTGCTATTTTGCAAGTTTTCCCACTTAGAAATCATGGAGGGGTCTGAAACTGTCATCGTAGGTGCATTTCGACTGTGAAAAATGTAATCTGAAAAAATGTTTCCAGAAATCACAAGATATGTTTTTTTTAAACTCTTTTTTTGTATGATACAGCTGCAAATAAGTATTTGAACACCTGTCTATCAGCTAGAATTCTGACCCTCAAATTCTCCCCCAATCTAATCGAAATGTCTGAAAAAAAATCCTCATTTGATTGACAGACCATCTTATTTACCTGCTCAACTTAAGAGCAAACATTGTTTTGCTTCTTTATAGATCAGTTTTACAAGAAGACTCAATAGGATGTAAAAGAGAAACAAAGAATAATAAGTACATTGCAGTAGCATAGAGGCATTGCAAATAATTAGTAGAAGAATAAAAGTGAACCATAAAAAGGATGATTATATAAAAGCAGAGATAAGATGATTGGTATAAAAATTGACTGAAACCTTAACTAGTTAATATCATTTGGTCATTTGTCATTTGTAGTCCCTGATAAGCACCATTATAGTGCAGTGCAGAGATCGGTGGGATGCAATGCCTTTAAGTGGTGAAGCTGCAAGCTAAAGAGAAGGTAACACCATTGAAGTACTTCCTTATCCCCACAGAACCTGCTTTGTTACCTTCAGATAATTAAACAAGTTGCTTGAGATTAGTAAGATAAGAGAAATAAATGCAAAGTGTGTTACACAGATCCCGAGGAGTTTGACCCCTTCATCCAGCTCAGACTCCATCCTTTTATCAGTTGCAGTGTGAGCTCAACTCACTCTCCAAAGCTTTGTTTCTTCCCCCAATCCCTGTTGCCGCAAGGACCCGCAGGCAAACCTCTCATCTCTGCTCTGTATCTGGTTTTGATCTGGCTCCACGGACTCCTGGCTTAATCTGTTTCTAAGACCTACCGCTTCCCGCAGTGTTATCAGTGTTTAAATCCAGTGTTGATCTGCAGGAAAGCATCATTATCTCTTACTAATCATTCATAATTTTCCCTCAAAGAATGAGGGCTACTCTGTCATGTCATGTAATCAGCTAAACCGGTCCTCCCCCACTTAAATTCTCCTTTTCACCCCCAGGTATTAGAATAGCAGTAGGTTAAGAAGTGGCTTTTTAAAAAGTTTTTGGAAAAAATACTCCCTTGTTTTCATCTCTGCCAAGTATATTCTTTTATTTTTCTCCAAATCAGATGGATGAAAACACTTCTAAAAAAGAATACGAGAGATCTGAGAAGCCCACAGAGAGGATCCTGCAAAAGTGGAGGATGTGAGGAGGCTAAATCACAAGATAACATTCACAGACAAATCTCTCTTTTGATGTGGTGAAACATAATCAGATTGTAAAAATCTATGAACAGCAGTTCAAATAGAGACTCCGGGGCAAAGCTGGAGCAGCTGGAGGGAGAAAAAAAGCGTGAAGATTGTGTGCAAATGAGGAAAGATAAGTGACCAGGCTTTTATCTTAAATGGGAGCTCATTACAGAAGTGCCTTTTTTATTCATCACCAGACCCAATGATTATTTCTTGATGCAATGATGGTGAGTTTGCATGAAATAAACAAAGCAAACTCATTCATGTGAAGCGAACCTGCATTCAGCCTCCCCTCCCTCTGCAACCACAGAGGTATTTTAGAGGTCAGAGGAGAACAAACAGCTGAGCCTTGATGATGAAGGAATGCAGCACTCAGGAAAAAGGAAGATTTTAATCAAAATTAAATTAAGATTGTATGCTTTAAAGCTTTCTTTTGTTCAATCCATCATCCAAACCTGGAAAGGGTGTTGGACAACTGTAAACCTATGGAGTGAATTTTGTTCCATTATTTTATTGTTTGGCACTTTTTTGTGAGACTCAGAACCAAAAAATTGATCTCAAACAACAGTTACTTGAAATGCTGTTTGAGAGCATTATTTTGTGCAGCTAAAACACAGTTTTATCATTTCGTAGGTATGATTATTCTTGTTTTTTGTTCAATTAAAAAGGTAACTGTCACAGTCTTGGTTTGTTAGTTCCTGTCTTCTTGGTTTTCCATTTGTTGTCCTCTGCTGCCCTCTTGTGTCCTCTTTCCCTTGCTCTGTTTTCTGCTCTGTCCTCACCTGTTTTCAATTCCCTCATTAGCCCTCTCTTTGTCTCTGTCCCCTTTAAAAGCCCTCCCTCTTCAGTTCCTGTTTGCTGGATCCTCGTCTAACATCTGTCTGCTTTCCTCGTATCCCCCTGGCTCCTAGAGTTTTGGTTTACCCCTGATGTCTCCTTGGTTCTGGTGCGTTTGTTTTTTTATGTTGGATTTTGATTCCTGCCTCAGTTCCTGTGAACCTTAATAAACCCACTTAAATTCACCTCTGCCTACTGGCCTCTGCATTTGGGTCCTCCAAACTAACACCGTTTCATGACAGTAACATTCAAGTGATGTTCAATTTTATAGCAACTGCATCAGCATGTCAGGCTTTTTAAAGATGGGGTTGTTGGCCTGAAAAATTAATGCAACCCTTTTTTTTTGCCTTTACTTAATCATATTTAGTTACTTCAACAGAATTGTTTCATCTTAGCAGGGTAGGGCATAAAACAATTGTGTTAAAGAAACTAAATATGATTAAGTAAATGCAAAAAACGGTTGCAGATTTTTTTTTTTCAGTGAAACCCCTAAAACTCTGGTCCTCTCTCAACTCCACTAAAGCTAGAAATTCAACAGCTTTATTTTTTTAATCATTGTTGAAATGAAATTGTCAATGTCAAGAAATAAAACATTCAAACATGGCTTCCATCACAGCAGATATGATCATAATAAAGTTACCTAGTGTTACCTATTTAGTAAAGAATCCATAATGCTGTCTAGAAGCACCCATGAATGAAAACTGGGAACAGTGAGACTGAAATTTACACAATCAAGCAGGACGATAATCAAGCATCATTAGGGTCTAGAAGGGTCCCAGTAAAGTCCAAACCTCAGTCAAATAGATAATCTGTCAGAAGTCTTTCCATCTAATTTAACTTAGCTTAAATAAAATTACAAAGAAAGATCTCTGGAAAAGCTTAACTTATAAAAAAACAAAAAAAACAAACAAACCTAAGACTTAAATCTGTGGTTGAAATGAAAGATGATTCTTGCTCTAAGGGAAGAAGCTGGACGATAAATCCACTCATTCTGTACATTTACTTTTGCAACACAAAGAAATCATAAAATCGTTTTCTGCCCGCATAACATTCATGCTCTAGTTTATGTTTCACTGTTACTTAAAGTCCTGTGAAGTTGCTATGTGAGGACATGGAATAATGTTTCAGACAATAATCCTGAATGAATAAATGAAGCATTTAGAGCATTCAGAGGTGCCAACTTCTCCATCAACCGTTTTGCATCAGATTTATCTTACAACCAGTGGCGGCTGGCCAATAGAGGACGCTAGGGTGCTACCCCATCCACCCAATTAAGATTAAGGCATTCAAAAAAATTATAATTTTCAATTTATATGTGAAATATTTCAAAATATATTGATAGATATTTTTCAGATCTGGAAGTTCAATTTTAACCTTAAGGATGAGTAAAGCTTCATTTAATTTTTTGTCAGATTGGTGAACCAATCCAACTGGTGGCCCATTGACTATTGTTAAAAGCTGTACATGCGCAGTAGCTCCTGTGCAATGCAAACATATTGGACGGCCCAGGATGCAGCTTAGCAGCGACCTGAGGTGACAGGAAGTGTATTTTATCACCACCTCCCGCCTAAGCGGAGACGTTTTGCGGGTGATTGACAGGTCAAGTCGTGGGATTTGGAGACACATTAGAGAGAGAGAGAGAGAGAGATAAATGGTGCAAAAACATCCTTTTCCAGGACCTGGTTTAGCAAGAAGGCTAGGCTAACTGCATGGAGGTTAACACTTTAGTCTGCTGCCTTGACTGCCTGCCTCCTTTTCCAAACATCAGGATCTGAGCCAGCATGGATAAAGACAGCTAGGACTGATTTAAAGCACTTTTTAGAAAAGGCAATAGTAAAATTAGTAGAAATATTACTAAGTAATATTAATAGAAAAGGCACTATAGTGTACTCTTTGTAGGTGTTTGTTCATTTGCATAGTTGCTCTTAAATAAACGCATTCTCAGAAAATAAATCGTTTTTATATATTGAAAAATATAAAGCTGACCAATAGTTTATCCATTATTAAACTGGTACATTGTTTTAAGGTTTGTGACGCCATATTGGACCATGAAAAACACAGATTTACCTTAAAAAAGGGCAAGATTTATGTACAAAAAGTAAACCTGGACATGAAATTCTGTTTTATTTTTATAAAGTGTTTTTCACAATGTTTTGTTGTTGGCATACATATAAATATACCAAATATAAATATAAGTTTGATTGGTTATTGGTATACGTCTGTTTTGAATTTATAGCTCCCCCTGGAGAAAACTCCGCCAGCCGCCGCTGATTACAGCAGTCGTAACAACAGGGAACTTTTTCATCTCCCTGTCAGCCATTTTGCTGAGACGACAACAAGCTTCCAAATCAGGCATATAAAGGACCCGCCATCATTTTTTTTCATTTCTAAATACACCTTCTAACTGTCATAATGTATCCGCACACTCATCTTTTAGATCCTTTTACTTTTCAGCCGCTGCTTGCTTTCTTCTTTCAACAATCTCATATTTTTAGAGTCGCTCCCCTGCTATTTCTGTATCTATTTCTCGCAGTTTCCATGCAGCCCTGGTCAGATGCCTCCATGGCAACCCAGGCCTCGCTGCTACAGTAAAGGGAAGCTGCCGTCTGTCTGTCCATCTGCTCTGAAAAGTCTGGTCTCTTAGATAGTAAATGTGTCTGGATGGTTCAGGGATCCAGAATGTGTGGGTCAGTTACTGAGTAAGCTTGGTTGTGTGGATCTGTTTGGACAAACACTGCATGAATTTGGGAAAACGTCTGAGCATTAGTGTGTTTTTGTCTAGGAGAGCGAATGAAAGCTCCTCTGACTGAATATCTGAATAAAAGTGGCCTAAATTTGGATTACTCCTATGATGCATAAAACAGAACCATAATGTAAACATTGTCTGATACATCAGATGCAGATCTACTTCAGGCAGATTCCTTATTTTTGTATGTTTAAAAGTGGGAGGTGCCTAAGCTGCATCTGCTATTTAAGCTGGGCAGTAACTAGTTTCAGTAACATATAGAAGATAATGTTTTTTTTTGGGAGCAGTTTCACTGTACTTCTTACTTTTACTTGAATAATCATCTTGTAAATAATCTCCTCTGACAGGAGACTATTTCCTGTGTTATTCCAGGATGTTAGGAAGGTCAGGGTGACCATCTGGATCAATCTAGCTGATTAGCTTTGACATGTCTGGCCATAATTGTGTAATTCAGAACAGAGGGCATATATAGGTGCTGGTTTTGTGCACCAAGATACCTAAAAAGCTTCTATTGTCTTTCTCTTAGAGAACATTTGCTTTGTTTATGGGCTGTGTCCATCCAAAGAGAAACAGAGCTGCTTTCATCAGGAGGGAGGACAGGCAGCCTGCCAAACTGAGTGAGGATGGGTCCGTCTTTTCTCTGCAGGTGGGCTCGGCTCAAATGGTTCTGAGACCAAGAGGTTGCTTCATTTATCTCCCGCTGAGAGAAATAAGCCTCATCACTGCTGTCAGTAGTTGCTGGATAAAAAAAGAGAAAAGTGATGGATTTCTCCAGGCTGATGGCTTTGATTTTGTAAACAAACCTTCCTTTTACAGATATTTTTTCATTATCTTCTTTTAATCCCACTCTGAATATTAATCCTAACCACCAAAGTTTGAATATGAAGTTTTATCCTGTTTAAAACAAAAACATTTGTTGTTGCAGCTTTGAGTTACAGCGTCTAACATTTGGCTCTTTCCGACCGCACTGTTCAGCATTGTGATCATCAGACTATATGTCAGGGTGTAAATCCAGTGTCTGTGCTGGACGCCGTTTGAAGGATGAAGTGTGTCGCCCTGTGAGAAGTATTAACAGAAAGCACCAAATTAATCATTTTCAATCAAACTATCCCACATAAATTAGGAGAAACAGTGGAAAGCTTTTACCTAAATGTAAGAAATTATGAAAGTATTTCTGATTGTGATTCCTGGTTGATGGGACAGGTGTTGTGAATGAAACGGTGCCCAGCTTGAAAGAGCTCCTGTGTGTCGCTGAATGTGAGCATTGATGACTGAAAGACATCTTCTGCCTCCATTGATCTGTTTACTACAGTCTGTTGAATTCATGTTAATGTGGATTTAAAGACATTTCAATTAGTGGAAAAAATTGCACCCCCATGTGGTACCTTCGTGGACCCCCAAGGGGTCGCGAAACCCTGTGGAAGACCTCCAAAGTAGAGCATTAATTCATAAAAACGTTTATTTGAATTCTATGAATTCAAGTTTTCTGCCCAACAGCAATGATGAACTACATGGCGGCGTTCTATACCCAGCTGTTGTAGCATCTAGGATAGAGCTGTCAGTCTGGGAAAGAATCTGGTTGTAATTTGAAATTGTAAAGGTTAAACTTTTCTTTAAACATAAACTGACTAAAACCGACAAAAACGATCACATATCGTAATGACTAAAATGGAACTAAAACTGATAATAGTTTTCATCCTGAAGAATAAGACTGAGCTAAGATGGCTGTCAAAAACAACACTACTGGTATGGTGGAGTAGAAACGAGAATGGAGTCCAGTTCAGGATTATTTACACAGTTTAATGGGAACAAGGATGCAGAAGGAAATGTATGCCCTTCTGTTTGTAAATATAAACACTGGATAAATTCCTGAAGTTATCACTTAAATAGGCCAATTTAACCAGCTGTTTAAAGGCGCTACTAGCAGCTCAAATCTAAAATAATTAGAAACAGAGCTGCTGTTTATTGGAACAGCTACCAGCCGCACCATTGAACCAAACAGGTAAATATTCTAACAGTCTAGTCAGAATGTTAATGATAGTTTACCTCTCTGTTAATTGGAAATCACCAATGTTTCACATATTTTACCCGTTTTTTAACCTTATAGGTTCCTGTTTTGTTATATCTAATGAAGAAGTTTAATACATGTAAGGAAAAATTTTTTTGTTTATTCAGTCTGTATTAGTTGGCACAATAAAAAAGATAAAGCTTTATTATTCATCATATATAAAAAATTATCTTAATGCAGAAGAAAATTAAGTTTTTCTTTTTTCTTTTTAAATGTCTGCATATCACTGGATCGTTAGTCTGTTAATAAGATCGGTCAACTTTGAATTTAATAATTACCTGATAACTGGAATACCCACGTCCCTAAGCTTATTGGCACCAATGCTTATAAAACTACCAATGTACGCCCTTGTTCTGCTAGTTTTTTGGTTGTCAAACTGCTACCTTTGTTGCTGAAGGAGTCTTTTGTTGGCATTGTGATCAGATATAGTATAGTAAATATTTCTATATTATGGACCCATTTATAAAAAAAATATATTATAAGGAGATGTCCACTTTCTGGACCTTCTCCTTTTAGCCACAGGGAAACAAAGACTCCAGATCGCCACATAAAGGCTCTGTTTGAAAACCTGGGCTGCATCCTCCAAGGACGCGGTCTACCTAGACCAGATCCTTCAAAGTCCTTGAAAATAAGGAGCCCGGAAGTGTTTTGGCTGTGAATTCAAACAGGTCTACCCTTAGGCGGGTTTTACCGCCGTATGCTCTG
>NW_015150715.1:133118-141238 GCF_000732505.1 Cyprinodon variegatus
GAGCAAAAGTCACTTTGTTTCCAACCAGATTTGAGTAGACTGGAAAATAATAACAAAAGGATGCAGAGCAGCAGGAGTATTAAAATGCTGATTCTCTTTTTTTAAGAAAAACAAATAAAAAAAAAACAAAAAAACAAAGATCTTCAAAGGGGTTGGCTTTGAAAATAATGCTGCTTGAAATGAGATCTGAACCTTTGTGTGAGGCAAGTCTGTATTTTTCATTTAATGGTTTTCATTAGAATGAGTCAGTGCTGGGAGGAAACGGCAGAGAAAAACAGCAGAGACTTAAAGACTGAGAGACGGAGGTGTGAAGAAAACCTAAAAATGCTGCTGGTTTGAAAGCTGCTCTTATTCCCAAATCAGCCCACATACAGATTTATTGAAATAGCCCTGTGCTCATTTTATTTGACTCAGGTTTTTTAACAAAAGGGAAAAAGAATTGATTTCAAGATATTTTTCTAAACTATGAGCCCAATAAAAGAAAGAGAGAAAGTATATTTGAAAGGTGTTCATATCTAGGCTTTATATAAAGTGACATTTGTTCCATTATTGTTGGAAGCAAAAAAGAAAACTGTAAGCTGTTTAGTTTTTTGTAAAGGGAAATTTGAAAAAAAAAAAAAGAAAAAATCCAGAAACGTAGAAAAAAGTTTTACTCAAAAGGCTTAAAATGTTTAAAGAGAAACATTGCTGTTTCCTCCTTTTTTTTCCAGATTAGTCAGTTTTTCATACTAAACAAAAATAAATATATATATTTCAAGCTTCTGTTTCTCAAAATGAGTTTCTTGGATTTTATTCTTTTTATTTTCTTGGGACATCCTTTTCCTTGGAGTATGGAGTGATATCACCTTTCTATTGGTGTGCAGGGATAATAGGAACATTTATTTCAGTTGTAAACTTTAAGAGTGAGCGTTTAGAAGTGAAGGGGATATAATCTGTAACAATTTGTAAAACTCAACCTGAAAAAAAGAGAAAAAAAAACAGAATAAATCTGTCGGAAAAAAAATATGAAAAACATTTTTTTTTTGTAGAAAAATGTAACAAAAAATTAAGTAATAAAATCTCAGAAAACAACAAATTTGTTTCTCAAATAATCTTTAATTAACATTTACCTCTGGGGTGAGTTTTCTTCATAATTTACTATATGCCTCCAAAAATAATGGAACAAAATTGACTCCATAGCTTCATAGCATGTTCTATCTAAACACAGCAAATGCATACTTTTATTTCTCACCCAGTTTGTGCTTCTGCTTCCTTTTCCAAAGGGCCTACTTCCTGAAGGTGTTCGTAGGCGGGGCCTGAAAATTTGGATCCTCCAATTGGGTTTAGCCTCCCTCTAGCTGTAGGTGAGGTTCTGCGAGGAGCTGTCCAAAGTGCTGGCCGTGTTCTCTGGTCAGGGCTGTTAGACAACGAGCAGTTTCTGTAAGCAAAATCACATCAAATTCAAAAGCTTACATCGTGCATCTCAGGGTTCTTCTTTCATCATGATGACCATTTTTTTTCTGTTAGAGTAAAACAGAATGAGTGTGACTTTTTGAAATTTAGCTTTAACATGTAAACAAAAAAGAAATAAGGTTCATCTCATTTCACACAATGTCTAAGAGAGCAACCATCCTCATTACCAGGGAAATAAAAACCTGGAATAACGAATGGTGATGACAACACGTTCCTCTGAAACAGCTGTGAAATAATTTTTTTTAGTAGTGCAGAAATCCAACTTGGCTGCATGAGTCTCTTCTACGTACATTACTGATCCTAACAGTTAGATGTCTGCCAAAATAAAGCAGTTTTTGATATTACTAAGATGTGAAAATACAGATAAATCAAACATCTTTTCTTAAGTGAGACTGGATGGTTTGAAAATAGTTAATTTAATTTTTTCTAATCTGTTAAGTATATATATCTGAATCTGATGTCTGTCAAACTGATTCAATTGTTTCCTATATTTATATACTGGTATACTGAAAACTTGATAGTAAGCAGTTTTTGGTCTTTGTTTGATCCAGCTGTGAATAGTTCACATGGATTGGGATTGAGGATGTGGGATTCCCATTGTTCCTCTAGTTACTTTACTTTTGAAGTGATGCTAGCATTTTAATTCTCTTTCTTCTATGTCAACCAATGTGTTCAACATTTTTAACCAAATTTTAACTCTGTAAAGAACAGCCTTTAGTCTACAGATGCTTTGCTGATGTTACTAGCTGCAATAAGGAAGAAAACTACTGTCAAGAGGCAGTAGGTCCCTGAAAAGTAGCCAATCACAGACAGTTTTGTTTCTCAGGTTGGTTGCAAAGAAAGTTGAAAGTTAAAAATGTGCTTGGAGAGCAGTTCTTTTTAAAGAAAGCCTTATATTTCTAATTGTTTATGCGTGTGCAATTTCTGAAGACACCGACTTCAAAGAAAATGGACGTTATGCCCATATAAGTGAAGCATGCTACTATTGATCAACACTATTTCCATGGTTTCTATGGCAACAACTTATCATCTATTTACTTTCTATTTTGTGGTTTGTTGTATAATCAATTTGAAAGGTGTAAGGTAATTGATTATTTTGATGAGTATTTTAAAGTGAATTAATCTTGCATTTTTTTGTAATTAAACATAATTTTAACTTTACCAAGTTAATTTAGTTTCTTTAATTAGCTCCTCTTAGTAAATATTCAGGAAAAAAAACAAGTTTGTTCCTCAGAATATTAGTCTGCTTTATTTAGAAAAAAATGGAGAGTGTAGAAATGATCAGATTTAGAGCCAGTTGCTGTGCAACAAAGAAAGAATCCATGAATAGTTTTTTTTTCTGCTTCACACCTGTATGCAGGATATATTTGTGAAGAAGTCAGAGTAAAGCTGGGATATTGCATTAACTGATGATAGGAGGGAGAAGAGGTGCAAGCTCCAGGTGCTTCTGGAGGTTTTGGATCATTTTCTGGGCGTCCTGATGGAGTCAATCTTCTTCTATTTTTATTGCAGGAAAATAATACGTTTTGTAAATGGAAATTTGTCAAAATGCAATCCAGAAATGAAATGTTTATAATCAATAAAAGATTTTCAGAGTTCCTCTGCTTTTTTATTATGTTTTCTTTTTTCAAGCTTTGCCACATTTTCTTTTTAATTATTTTTATTATTCAAATTTGTTTTTCATACTTTTGTTCTTCAAACTTTTTCTGTCTAATTTCTCTATTGTGTTCCACTAATTGCATTCCATTTAAACTGCTGTTTCAGAACACATTATTTTCACTTCAAGCTCAATGAAGATGTTATTGCTAATTTCCTTTCAGACCAATAAAAAAACATCTTCCCTCCTCGCGCCAGAGGAATTAGAAGAGATTCTGATGTGGAAAACTTACCTTGAAAAAAAGCTTAAAAAATTATAATAAAATTAAATCTCAATTTATAAAATAAGTAAAAAAAAAAAAAACAATATCTGAAAAAGGGATCTGATAAAGAAGGAAAGTCAAAGCCTTTTTTAAAGACATTTAAAGTCTTCTAAAATGCGTTTTCTTTTTTTTTTTTTTTACATTTCTGATTTGCAACAACAATGCAGCAAATTTCTCTCCATACATCTTCAGGTAAAGTTGGTATAATTTCAAAAGGAACAAATAAATTAAAATGACCTTCAGCTTCTAAAATTACAGTTTGCAATCACCAGGTTTTCCTCCAGTTGTTGCTAAGCTAAAGGAAAACTGCGTTTTACCAAACAGGGGCCTGCAGGGATCAACTTCCAATGAAACAGATTTTAGCCACAGGTTTGTGATCTGCAAATACTTTCATAACTGGTCCTAAAAAAGACTGACTGGATAACGTGCTTTACAGTTCAAAGGTTTATACAGCAATAAGTGCACTTCTTTACAGAAAGGCTGTAACATATTGTGGTCATATAAACCTCTTACAAATCCATTCAGCCTAGAAAGATGTTATGGACTTAGAGATGGTGTGGTTTCTCACAACAACAATAATAAAAAAAACTCCCTACATGCCAATATTATATTTTGAGCTTAGGTAAAATTTTTCAATGCCTCATTCATGTTTCAATCCGCTGTTGTTAGAGCTAGATTTGTCTCAAAAAATTATCTTTTTATTCACAACAACAGAAAGCTTACAGATGCCTGTCTGAACCTTTCTGCTGTAAGAAATGAAACATCGCTGGCTGAGTTTTCTCTCCCATTTCGTCCTACAAGTGAAATACTTTCGGAAAGAAAAGGAATCTTGGGCATTTTTCTTCAGCTGTTTTGGGCCAAGTATAGACTGCCAAAGCTCACTGCCATAATAAAAACATAATACATCAATCTGTCTGGAAATGCGTGTATTTTCCCTTCTTTTGATCAGAGAATACAGTTTGGAAAGAGAATAAGATGATTTATATTCAAAACAGGAAGGAAAATATCCACATTCTTATATTTGAAGTGCATAATATGTAAATATCTGATTTTATGGTCAAAAGTACTGATTTAATTGGCAGATCCTCTTATTTAAGTTAAGGTGAAACATGCCTATTTTAGGACATTTTTTACAGTGTGAGTGCTAACAATAGATCATGACTGTCCATCACAAAATGTGACTAATAGTTCTTTGAGTAAAATAAACTCTAAAACAAATAATGCGAGCAATAACACTGCTTCTTACAGAGTCGTTTTAGGAGAAAGTGTGGAATAAAATCTTTTTTAACAGCCTAGCGATTCTGCAGGGAGGAAGAAAGAACGATGGGATTTTGAATGTGAGTCACATTGAATAATAATAATTAAAACTTTCATTCAAGGTTTGTTTGTCTAATAAAAAGTATAAATCCAATTCTGTTTATTTCTATAGCGCCAAATTCACAACTCATATCATCTCAAGGCACTTTCCAGTTCAACCAGATCATCCAATCAGACTGATTCAAAGTTTTCTATCTAAGGAAAACCAGTTGATTGCATCGACTCATTGACTCTTCAGCAATCCCTCACACTAAGCATGCTTGTGGCGACAGTGGAGAGGAAAAACTCCCTTTGAACAGGAAGATGTTGAATCAGTCTATGTGTAACTAATCTATATAATAGGTTTACATTAATTAAAAGAGTTTCTGATATAAATTAAGTCTTATAGTTGGAGTTATTGAATTGATCTGAAATGTTGAACCTTTTATTATTAAGTATGCAAGTGGTTGTTAGCTTAAAGGTGCCCAATCATGTACTGTGCTAACTCCAAGAACACAAAAAACCATATATTTGTAACGATCTTGGTTCTGTTCTTTTTCTTTAAGTTTTCTGTTTCAAGTTTAGCCAGGTTTTTTTAATGTTTTCTAGCCTTTTTGGTGTGTCTGGATTCATTTAAGTTGCTTAGGTTTTTCTGTCTGTCCTCTGCTGCCTCCTTGTGTTCTTTTCCCTTGGCTTCCTCATCAGCTCTAATCACACCTGTTCCCTATCAGCTCATTAGCTCTACCTTTGTTCAGTCAGACATAAATACACTCCCTCTGCAGTCCCTCTTTGCTGGTTCCTCGTCTTACCTTTCTTCCTGTTTTTTGTTTGCCTGATCTCTCATTAAACCCTCCAAGAACTCACCTCTGCCTCTCAGCTTCTGCTTTTGGGTCCAATCAAAAACCCTTAAACCAAATCCTGACAATAATGACATTAAATAAAACCATAAATGCCATGCACTACTGTAGTCCTGATAGTGTTTACTTACTCCTATCTGAGCTTGTAAATTTAAGGGAGAGTAGTTTATATGCTTGTATTTTGAACAAAAATGCTTCTAGGAGTATTTATCACTTTTGTGCACTTTTGAAAGACTTCTAAATTCATATTGCATAAAAGAATCAACTGCATGGGTGATAACTACTCATAAGTGCTCTACAAAACCCTGCATACATCCACCGTATGCTTTTAGTGTTGAAACTTAAAGTATATTGCACCAGCATAAATGCATTAATATGAAAATGTGCAGCACACTTTCTCATCCTATAAGGTGCATATTTCTTTAAATGCTAATGTACAGAAAAAGCCCTGATTGCTTTAAAGAGCGACTCATGATGTTTCCTTTTGATGAAAAGCAGCCATGTTCACTTTTCCCAGCATCACAAAGTGTCAAACAGAGACGTAGGCTTTCTTAAAGGAAGGATGCCAACAAGCTGGTTTGATGCGTGAAGCGGACCTGCAGGAGCTTGTCCCCCTCCGTGTCAGCTCTGTAAATGGTGCTGTTCTTGTGTTCCCCATCAGAAAGCTTGCTTTGGTAGTAAAAGTAATATCTCTGTGTTTCTGGGTGTAAAGCCATGCTGAATCCTCGCCAAGTCTGAGAAAAGGTTATCGAGCTCTCACATGTCTGCACTTGCTCTGATTTCATCTCTGTTCCATTCCTACAGTGTTCATGACTGTAAAAGATATGCCTGTTAAAGTGTTTATACTTTAATTATAATTAGTACCATCCTTCTGAAAATCAGTAATTAGCCTTGGCGGCACTGTAGTGTGGATAATTCAATCTCCCTCTTCGCGGAGTCCATGCTCATTACGACAAAGAAGTTCTTCCTTCTAGGTAGAATCTACACTCCCCTCCTGGAGCGAAGAGAAGAGCTCGCTGCGGTTCTGATTCTAGTTTATCTGCTGTTCAATGTTTGTACCTGGTATGTTTAGCTGTGCATCTGAAGCTGCTGGGAGGCAGGCCAGCCATGTTGCAGGGTGCGAAGCTGGACTCACAAATGCTTCCTTGGCTAGACGCTGGGGGATGTTTGCAGTACTGTACAGTAAGAGAGTGAGAGAGACAAAAAAAGCATGTTTAGCTTAAAATATTGCCAGCCATCCTCCTAATTGACAATAGACATGCAGTTCTATTAGTTTGGTATTTTGGAAACTTTCCCCATTTTTTTCTCTCAGATTCAGAGCTCTCGTTTGCAGAGATATCTCTCATTCAGTGAGTCTAAATGCATTAATTAGAAATAAGAACTCTACATCTTATTCTGGCCCTTTCATAGTCCCAACTTTGTAAAAATGTGTTGACAAGAGAAGATTTGTCTGAAAGCTGAGAAAATGAAAAAGCACAAGCATTCGGATGTGTTACATTTCTCTGAGAAATAATTATGTTTCGAGAGAAGACAATGGCTGCCTCATCTGCAGCAACTTGCCAAGAAAAAGAAAGCTATATTGTAGAACTGTAATGATAAAATAGACTGTTGGTTAAAAAAAAGGAACATTATTTCTCAGTCTTTTCTTTTTGTCTAACAAATGAAATAACACAAAAGTGTGAATTATTAAGTTACACGTATATGGAGGGAAATTTGTTCCCTTTTTATTGTTGCAGTCAAAAAGTATGTTTTGTCTGTGGAAATCTGAATAAAAAATTAGGAATTGGAACTTTCTTGATTTTTTTTCTTGAATAGAGCAATCAGAAAAAAAATGTTAAAGAAACAATCACACTTTTTTCCATATTCAATCTGTGTTCAAAGTTATTTTTTCACTTGCGGTTCGAGGCTTCTTTTTGACAGCAGACTGACCAAAAAACCTACTTAAACCCGGGAACAATTGTCTTTTGGAGACCCTTGTCAACCCAGGTCAAACAACCCAGGTTAGAATCGCCTCCAAAGGGCTTGGCAATCGGCATACAGTGGGAACATCTGACACGGGTTAACCCATTTTATGTGACAACAATTAGTGCAACGTACAGACGTCAACCCAGTCCTGTCTGATCTAACAAGTCAAAACAACTCTGCTTACATTCAATAAACATGGCACAGCACTGGCTAGATTGGGAGGGACAAAAGAAGAAAACAATAAAACCCACTGACTACGCCCTGGGTTCCTTCCATGTTGCTCTACGTTGTTTACTTTCCTGATGTTTGTCATACGCAGAGGTATGGGGACAGAGGCAACACAGCTTACCGGCGGGGGATTAGACCCAGCTTTCTTTTGCCAATGGGAAGGGAGTCAAATGCCGATTGTAAGTAGGTCAAACTTACTTTCAAACTTGTGTGAAGGAATTTAATTCTTCCAGTACAGTGAAACCCTTGTTTAGTATTAGATGTATAGTTTTGGTTTAATTGCATTGATCCTGATCAGAGAACTGTTTCTTAGTGTTGTTTGCTGTAACCTCCCCATATCTGTCTCTCATCAACAGAGATGGCAAAAGTACTCACTTTCCGTACTTGAGTAAAAGTACAGATA